>NC_061090.1:29418677-29431177 GCF_015104395.2 Macrobrachium nipponense | reverse complement strand
TGATTACAACGTCTTGTCAGAATGAGGAAATTCATGCAAGGATTTGTGCTCATCTGACAGATGACAAGGCATCTTTCGTCATGAGTAAACTGATCGACTCGCCTCATTGAGTCAGGATATGAAACCCGATTGTGTCTTTTGACAAATGAGAATGCTTTACGAGACAGATGTTGTGTCGATATCTCAAAGAGTATAAACAAAGATGTCAAGAGTCGTTGCTTCCTGAACAAACAATTATTACTTGAGAAATGGATATTGGTTGATTTCTTTAAGGCCACGTAAACAAATAATACACACACACATATATTATTTTAAATCACAGTAGATGCACGTGACTTCACTGAATAAGCGAATGGCACTGGAAATTGAATAAGCGAATACCACAGGAATGTGATAGGCAGTAATCCAAGCGCATTCGTCTCTTACTCAAGACGAAAGCGCCTTAATTTCTGCCTATCATTTCCTTGTGGTATTCGTTTAATATATATATATATATATCTTATATTATATATATATTTATTATTATATATATATATATATATATATATAATCAAAGAGCAGCAATTATTTTTATGAAGGGTATTGACCACTTTGGTACAAAATAAGAAAAATATAATATATAAATAAACTATAATATATATATAAACTAAATATAATAAGTAATATATAAACTAAAAAGACGGTTTACGATCTAGACGGACAATAATATTGAACGCAGTAGCCAACAGAAGGGATGGCGAAGAATTCCAGAAGATTGAATTCATCCAACAAAACGGGTCCGAAATCGTAAGAAAATCCGGTTCTGTGGGAACCAGGAGAGTTTGTCCGATCTGTCAGCGATGTGTCGATTTCGTTATAAAGTGAGAGCATTATCTTGGCTGCCTTTATAAAGCGTGGCGAGCTCATGTGCTGCGCATCAGAGGCATAAAACGGACTGTGAATTTTAAATATAATTTATTATTCTACCCATATATATATATATATATATATATATATATATATATATATATTACATATACAGAGAGAGAGAGAGAGAGAGAGAGAGAGAGAGAGTAAAAACGTGACGATTATACGAGCAAAGTTAAAAGCGCGAACTTTGTGTATATATATATATATATATATATATATATATATATATATATATATATATATATACATATATTCTTCTCTAGCTTCTTCTTCATGGCCAAACAGCTGCAAAATGTTGACCACTTTAGATATATTTCATTACCATAAATGTCGCTATCTGTTTAATAACACTGTTTATCTAAACTTCATTTCTGATTAGATGTGTGAGTAATCAATTAATTTTTATTCAGCCTCATTCCCTGCGGCCCTTAGAATATGTGGGGGGAGTAATTGAAGCAGTTGCATGTCTCATTTTTTTTTATTTCTGCTGTAGGTCACTAAACCTGGGGTTCTTAACAGGGGGTATGGGACTTGACCTCTGGATATTTGTATATATTTGATTTTAATGTGTCGAATGTATATACATGTGTGGTACATTCTGTAAATAAATAACTATATAAAACTGTAAATACATTTGATATTCTTGTACGTTCTATTCCTAGCTATTCATACCTAAAGTATGTATTAAACTAAGTATATTAAGTCATACTGTCAACAGTCTGGAGTCATTAAAGAATCCTTGCACTAAACCATCCTATTTCCAACCCTCAGGACGTCTTACATTCGATGTGTTACTGAATAATTCTCTTTCATAAACCCTCCTTTTTTTTTTTTACATAAATTATATAAGAAATGATTCAATCCCTTTCCTTCACCTATTATCTTCTTCCTTACTCGAGTGTGTCATTGAAGAGTTCTCAAAATGACAAATCCAGCTGCATTTGATGAGTGAAAACGAATATAATGAATTTTGCAAATCTCGTGGTTTTCCTTGATAAAAGAAGTGTGTATTTAAACACTTTATTATTATATCTCATTTCCTTGACTGGACAGGTGGGTAATCGGGCCATGATAAGACTGCAAAGAGGAAATGAAGCAAAAACAAAAATAAATAAATACAAAAATGGAAGAAAAAGAGAAAAAATAAAGAAAGAAAGATAATGTGGTCTTTCCTGATAAAACGAGTCTTTATTAAATCACTTTATGATCATGACTTATTGATTTACTAGACTAGAAAGGGGGGAAATGAAGGCAAAAAAAAAAAGAAAAAATAATAAAAGTAAAATAAAAGTAAATTAAATCAAAAATTCTAAAAATGGAAGAAAAAGAGGAAGAAATAAAGAACGAGAGATAATCGTTCCAAATGTCCCTTATAATTCCAAGGTGTTCTGCACCTCGTTTAATATAATGTTCTTAAGATTAAGATCACCAGCGCAAGCTTCCGCTACAAGGAAATAAAAAATAAAAAAAAGGAGACTTCTGTGATAAACACTTCCTATCAAATCTACCAAAAAAAAAAAAAAAATAGAAAAAATTAATAAAATAAAAGGAAATCATCATGTGTTGGACTCTGTAAGGATAGGAAGTCGATCAAGTTGAAAGGTGACCATAAAAGAAACACTTCCTATCAAATCTGCCAAAAAACCATAAAAAATTAATAAAATAAAAAAAATCATGTGTTGGATGTCTCTGTAAGGATAGGAAGTCGATCAAGTTGAAAGGTGAAAAAAAAAAACTTCCACTTAACTTGACTAAAACTCGTCCAACTTGACTTTGCAGAGAGAGAGAGAGAGAGAGAGAGAGAGAGAGAGAGAGAGAGAGAGAGAGAGAGAGAGAGAGAGAGAGCATCTGTTGCGAGTCAGACGGAGCTGTCTAAAATACCAAGGCCAGCTGCAAACCGACCACAGTTACGCTGACCTTTTTGGTCACCATACTCTTAAGGAACGATTGTATTATTGCTCTACGGTTTTTTTTTATTTTGATGTAATTTTTCAACTTACTTAGAAAGCAATAATGTTGGGTAATAGTATTATTTGTTTTGTAAGTTTAAAATATTGTAAATACAATAATTTTGAAATTGGTTTGATATCTCTGTCTTTGAAATGGGTTTAATATCTATCTGTCTAAGCCGTAATCTATTTACGTGAGAATAGAAAACAATGGAATACTCTAACTACTTAACCTACCTATCTATATACACACGCGCGCACATAATATATATATAAACTTGGTTCCTTTTATACTTTTACGTAAACACTTTTACTTGTTTTTTTTTTAACATGACTGTTTCAAACGTTAAAAAGAAATACAGGAATTGTGTTTATCCCCAAACTCATATATATATATATATATATATATATATATAATATATATATATATATATATATATACATACATATATATATGAGTTTGGGGATAAACACAATTCCTGTATTTTATATATATATATATATATATATATGTATATAATATATATATATATATATATATATATATAGTTGCGTATAGATAGATAGATAAGTAAGTTAAGTATTTCATTTTTATTATTCACACACTGATAGGTGGGCACGTAAACAGATAAGAGGATATGAAACTAAATTAACATTGATCATTTTTACAATTTTTCTAAGTCAAATAATACCATAATCTCCCGCTACTCCACCCAAAAATTAAATTGAATTAAAAATACTTTTTTTATTTACTTGTAAATGGAAACATTTGTAAGTGTGGAAGGTTTTTTTTTTTTTTATCAGACGCAGAGGCCGTATGTAGTTCAATTCAGGAAAAAAAAACCCTGGAGAGAGAGAGAGAGAGAGAGAGAGAGAGAGAGAGAGAGAGAGAGAGAGAGAGAGAGGTGGGATGGTACTTAATTCCAGAGGAACGAAAAGACAGAAAATGAATTCCAAAGGTTATCATAAGAGAAAAGAAACGGTGTCGAACTTGGTGTGTGAGAGAGAGAGAGAGAGAGAGAGAGAGAGAGAGAGAGAGAGAGAGAGAGAGAGAGAGAGGGTATATTCGGTTACTCAGTTTATTTAGTTTAATTACCACCTCTTTTTTCTTACCATCATATCAGTATCGCCTTACATGATGGTCGGAGCTTACGTCACAATCCTACTTATCGCGTATTTTCTGGTATCATTTTCATCTAAGCTCCACATTCATCACTATTATTTTCATTATTATCATCATCAACGTCATTATTCCTTTTTCGGAGGTCCTGTTATCGTCCTCCATCCGGTTCGTAAGGCGAACCGCTTTCATGGACCAGTTTTGATATTTTATTGTTGATTTGAATAACTGCTTCTTACATATCATAACTGTTTTACTTAAAATTCTCCAATTTATTACTGAGTGTCTTATTTTCTCACATGATTTCAGTTACTGATGTTAACCTTCATTTTCAGATGTCCTGTTTTCTTTCTCTCTTTCTTTTTTTAATATCTTTGTGACATCTTGATTCCACTAACATATATTCATCTATGTTCCTATGCATATAAAGTTTACCATTTACAATTCAGTGATATTTAGCCTTAGAGCTCCCTTGGACCATTGTTTCATATTCTCCACTGCAATGTCCCTCAAAAGACAGTTTGAAATTCAGTTCTGGGCTTCGAGAATAGCCTGAGGAATGTCTGATTGTCTCTTGTTTTGTTTTTTTCTATATTTCAGTTCTTATCCTTCAAACGCCAAAACCAACCCGATAGAGAGAGAGAAAAAAAAAAACTCCACTAACGAAATATGAATTTTGCAATTATATGAACCTCGGATGAAATACTGTCTTAATTAATATTTTTCTCATTAATTATTCCCAACTTCCAATCACAGAGAAATATTCCGAATGACATTTGACTAATCAGGGGCGTTTTACAAAAAGAAAAAAAAAGAGAGAGAGAGAGAGAGAGAAAGGAAATTCCGGACTGCGTTCACAATTAGCGCAATTTCAAAGCACCAGGTTGCGTAGCGTATTTACATAAATACTGGCTCGTTTGTTTAATACTGGGACAATAACGGAAATAAACAACGGAGTTTTTTTTACTGTAAATTGCAGCTTCATTACATAGTTCATTTTATGTCCTTTTTGTCATGAACAATTTATAATACTGCTACTATTTTTTTATGTAGCTTTTTTGTCAAATGTTTTTATGTTTCTACTAATAATAAGTTTACGTGTATATATACAATATATATATATATATATATATATATATATATATAATATATATATATATATATAGAGAGAGAGAGAGAGAGAGGAGAGAGAGAGAGAGAGACGAGAGAGAGAGAGAGAGAGAGAGAGACGTTAACCTTGAATTGTTTTTGACTGTGTACTCTTTTCTTTTTTCTTTTTTTTTTTCGCTGCTTTCACCCATTCGTAGTCCTCGACCTGTTCCCCACATCAGTCAAGCATCAACCCGTCTTCGAGACATCTTTTTTGGGCTAGCAGCTATAAAAGGCCTTTTGAGATGGTGAATGGTTTTATATATATATATATATATATATATATATATATATATATATATATATATATATATATATATATATATATTATATATATATATATATATATATATATATATATAACTACACACTGATTGGACAGAAAAGACTCCTTTGAAATGGTGAACGAAACGAAAAGGTATAAAGACTCATTTGAGATAGTGAATGAGGGATATAAAACTCCTCTCAAAGAGTGAATAAAGGTTATAAAAAACGCCTTTCAACCTGAATGGAGGTTATAAAAGACTCCTTTGTGATAGTGAATTAGGGATATGAAAGACTCATTTGAGATGATGAGTTGTAGAATGAAGATTATAAAAGATGCCTTCCAAATTGAGTGGAGGTTATAAAAGACTCCTATAGAAGAGTGAAGGAGGTTTTAAAAGACTCCTTCGTGATAGTATGCTAAGGTTATAAAAGACGCCTTTCAAACTGTATGGAGGTTATAAAAGACCCCTTTGTGATAATAAACCAAGGTTATAAAACTCCTTTAGAAGAGTGAATGAGGTTATAAAAGACTCGTTTGTGATAGCAAACCAAGGTTATAAAAGACTTCTTTGTAATAGCAAAACAAAATTATAAAAGATTCTTTTGTGACAGTAAGCCAAGGTTATAAAAGACTCCCTTGTGATATCAAACCAAGGTTATAAAAGACTCCTTTTGAAGAGTGAATGAAGTTATAAAACAACTTATTAGTACACCAAGGTTATAAAAGACTCCTTTGTGATAGTAACCCAAGGTTATAAAAGACTCCTTTGTGATAGCAAACCAAGGTTACAAAGGACTCCTTTTGTGACGGTAAACCTTCCTGATGCATATTTAAGCTGTGAAAGTTACGTGCGATTTTCATATCAAAATGCTGGATATGAGACGCCCTTGGATCCACCATCAATATTCAGTTTCATCTTCTAGTTTATTTGAGTTTCAAGATGCATGCGAGAGAATATTGGTCAATACTTCAGTCTTGTTGAAAGCTAACCATTTATATGTCTTGTATAAACGAGAGTATTCTGACAAGTATTTTCCGCATTTCTGGTAACTCTCTCTCTCTCTCTCTCTCTCTCTCTCTCTCTCTCTCTCTCTCTCTCTCTCTCTCTCTCTCTCTCTGATAGATTGGAAATTAAAATTCTTTTAACGTTAACCAAATTAATCATCTATCAGACTACTGCTATAATTAGGGTAATGTATAAGGGATTAAGCTATTACGCATCTCTCTCTCTCTCTCTCTCTCTCTCTCTCTCTCTCTATTGGGTATTTAAACTTCAATTTTGTGCATAGCTATCCATTTTTCTAGTATTATAATTAGTAGGGTAAATGTATACGGGAGCAGTCTGATAATTTCTCTCTCTCTCTCTCTCTCTCTCTCTCAAGATAAGCCTCTGAACCACTTATGAAGATAGGTATCTTCTGCACAATTAACTGTAATCTTATCTGAGTATTTTCCCTGAAGAAATTACAACTTGCAAAAATATAATGATAACAGTACGATGAATAATTAAGTAGTCCTGGCCAGGTATAATCAGCCGCAAATAATGAGTTCAAGACAAAGCGGAAACAGAAGACGAGACAACACCTATATAATATCAGAGTACGGGTACCTTGTCTATCAGTTGCTGAGGCAGCCTTGTACCAGGAAGGACGGGGCGTGTCATCTGAATAAAGCGATTATTCAAACCTCTACGCATTGACTAACGTATCTTCAAGTTTTTCATTCCTAGGCAACCACGTTCTTATGGGTGCCAGTATCTTTGTCGTGGTGATTAGTGGTTTTGTTGTATCGTGTAACATGTCAACTTCCGTTCCATTATGTGTGTGTGTGTGTGTGTATTATATACAGAGAGAGAGAGAGAGAGAGAGAGAGAGAGAGAGAGAGAGAGAGAGATAATTTCATGAATGGAGTGGATGTTATTATTCACAGTAACCGGATGGATGCAGTTTAAACTTATAAGGATTTAGGGGTTGATACAAAGCAGGGGTTCTCAACCTTCTGATGACTCCCGACCCCCATTGAATCGCCCAATATGGTTCCATACCCCCTTAGCTTAAGTCCACTTAAGTCCTAGTTGTTGGCAGTATAACTTACTGTGCTTAGTTTAATACACACTTCAGATATGAATAGCTAGGAATAAAAAGTATTTCTAGTTTTATCTAAGTAATTTATTTACGAAATGTACGTATGTATACACTGACACATTAAAATCATATACAAATACCTAGAGATCAAATTCCATACCCACAGCATGTGGGTGTCATACCCAACACTCAAAAGGGTATGGATACCCCCCGGTTAAGAACCGCTGATATATAATGGGTGATGACAGGCTGAGGGAGGTAGTGATTCACGAAGCAATTGAAGCAAGGAAGGAAGCAGACTCAATGCATAAGTTCTGGAGGAAACTTATGCAGTAGACTTCTCTCCCCAGACCAGACACATCCACAATAAAAGATGTGCCGTTGTAAAGTTCTCTCGTCTCATTCCTTTGTATCCAGACCCTCTATTACTGTAGTATTCAATTTATGGTTTGCATAGCCAAAGGAATGTCAAAAGACACCCACCCACCCACTCACCCACCGACGCAGAGCCAACGTCCTTTAGAAGGAGAGAGAGAGAGAGAGAAGAAAAAAATAAAAGAATTTCCCGTAATGACGAAACCGCGACTGTGGATATGTTTGGACGTGTTACCGCATCTGTATTATTTGTCTGTACGTGATGCGTGCACGATACCTTTGCACACACACGTCTGTGTGTGTGTGTGGATGTGTGTGTGTGTGTGTGTGTAACTGTTGTTTGTATATTATGTGTAAGCATATGCGTAGATGATTGTTTTCATATGGGTGGGGATTCGAATGTGTGCGTTTATCACATACACAGACACATACAAACACATTATATACATATGTATGCACATCCTAACTATATACATACATACATACCTATATATTATATATATATATATATATATATATATATATATATGACTGGTGTAAAAGTGTTCTGTAACAACAGAATTCCATCTAATAAAAGGAGCCCATAAAAAACACCAAAATGTAGAGAGAAAAGTACTATATTTCAGAGACTGCTGTCTCTCTCTTCAGGTATATGAATGCATTCATATACCTGAAGAGAGAGACAGCAGTCTCTGAAATATAGTACTTTTCTCTCTACATTTTGGTGTTTTTATGGGCTCCTTTTATTAGATATATATATATATATATATATATATATATATATATATATTATATATATATATAATATATATATCTAATATATATATATACAGAACTAGTAAGTATTAGTCCACACGCCCGTTTATATATAACACTAAGTTTCCGGAAGCAGTGACCTGCATTATATCGTTTAATTTTTTTATTTGAAAATTTTTCTTTTTTATCGGTGTGTAAAAACGGAAGAACTAGAACATCTCCCCAACCACAAATATGTATTTCTGTTCCTTCCTTTAATTACGATTTTCTGCGATGTGAAAGACAGTGAGTCACCTTCATTCTACAGATGAAAAGGTTTCTTTTTTTTTATTGAAATAAAAAAAAATTTTAGTTTTCGTTGGCCCCATGCACCCCAAAGAACCAATCACTCACGCCCCCCCCCCCCCCCCACCCCACCCCGAAGTTCTTGCTGTGTGCAAGATGACGTTGTATTGTTTATCTGGCGTTTTTGCCTCTGGATAAACAATGACGACTGAAAATAAGCAAATTTTGAAAATATCGACAGACTGACTTTCTTACTTTGTCTCTCTTTAGGAATTTCCTTTTTTATTTTTATAATTATTTTTTTTTTTTTTTGTAGCTTCTGCTCAATTACCAAAAGCAGTCTCATTCACTACTGTCTGATGTTTTTGGGCGCTGCTGACCTTTGTTTTTGTAACGCCTCGTGTCAAATCAATGTCTGGCTCACTTGCCTTACTGTGGGTGGTGGTGGAATGCTTGCCGCTTGTATCAGGCCCTGCAACGTATGTTGGTAGGTTTCTTTAACGATTTGTCTTAAGTGGAAGATGCAATCTCATTATGTTTACTTTTTCTAAATATTGTCTTGCCGCTTAAAGATTACTGCAGGAAGATTTAGATAAAAGAAATCTATGTTAAACTTGACCTACATAGCACACTGTTAAGTTATAGTTAAGGTATGGCTTTCTACAATTCTTGTTAGAATTGACTGCAGTGGTTTTTTTCATCAAGCATCCCGGTATTCATTACTGAAAATATTTTGTAGCCATAGATTTCATAGTCTGGGCGTGCATAATGAACAGACAGACAGAAATTATTTTATAAATATAATACATCAAAAGGCAATAAACGAAAAACAAAAGCAATACTAGATAAAGTGAAGAAGAAACCTTCGGAGATATTGAATACAATTATATATGTATATATACACATATTCATACTTACATATACACACGCACTCACATATATATATATATATATATATATATATATATATATATATATCTATATATATGTACATATATGTGTGTATATATATAGATATATATATATATATATATATATATGATATATATATATATACACATATAGTCCACTTATGTACATGTACACACACATATATACATATATATACACATATACATAACACGTTTATAAGCACGTGGTCGCTTATATTAAGGAGAAAAACATATTTTTATAACAAGGAAAACAGATACCCATGGTACCAGAAATTTATACCAAAAATGCATTCATAACTACAAAAAAAAAAAAAAATCCATCGAACTTATCTTGCCCACGATAAATCCTCAACACCTTCCTCATTGCTTCTCCAATAACTCTGTAACCAATACATTCGTCAACAGTTTAATAACCGTTAATTACCGTCAAGGCTGAATGGGACCCTCTGCGGTTACAGAAATATACAATTCTGTGGAGAAAAAAATATATCTCTGAGGTCAACAATTGACAATGATATTCAAGCAGACGATTTTTAATAGTTTCTTCTTAAGTAGAATCTACAAATTTGAAGAATGTGTTTATTATGAGTTGATGCTACAGATTTGAAATTGAAACAAAAGTTGTTTTAATTTTCTTAACATTGTTTTCGTTTTATCTTAAGAGACGCTTCATAATCTTGAGATATCTGTGTATTTGCCTTTCTGGTAAGGACACAGCCTATATGTTTACTGTGTAATGTAGGAGTGCCTGTTTTTGTTGTTTCGTCTCTCTCTCTCTCTCTCTCTCTCTCTCTCTCTCTCTCTCTCTCTCTCTCTCTCTCTCTATATATATATATATATATATATATATATATATATATATATATATATATATATATTATATATATATATATATATATATATATATATATATATATATATATATATATATATATATATATATATATATATATATATATATATATATATATATATATATATATATATATATATATATATATATATATATATATATATATATATATATATATATATATTACTATATATATATATATATAATATATATATATATATATATATATAATATATATATATATATATATATATATATTTTATAATAATATATATATATATATATATATATACTACTATATATATATATATATATAAATATATATATATATATATATATATATATATATATATATATACATACATACATACATTATAATATATATATATATATATATATATATATATATATATATATATATATATATATGTATATTATATATATATATATATATATATATATATATTATGCATATGTAATATACATGTGTGTATGTGTGTGTGTGTGTGTACACTCACTCATATCATCAGATAAGTAATCATACAAACATAATAGGTCATTCCTTCTTTATACGATGGTGAATCGTGAGAAAAGAAATCCAAAACAAAACAAAAATTAAAATCTATAAATGAAATACAAAAAACATAAAAAAAGTATAACTTAGGCAACACTTAATCAGTTGAAACAATTACAGTGATTCAAGCCTATTTCTTTCTTTTACTTTTTATTTTATGTTTTTTTTTTTCTTTTATTTCAGTCTTTTAGACCACCCCTACCACCACCCCGACCACAAAAACTCTCTCCCCCCCAAAGCTACAGGAAGTAGGATCACCTCTTGTGGCGGTCTGGTCCTCCTGACTACCCCTAGGGGAAAAAAAATGTTCCTTGGAGGGTACAGATAAGTAGGAGAAAAGGATTAAATTAACATTAAATTAATTTTTTTAAGTTATCAGTTTATTTCTTCCTGTCCTTTTTAAATCTTTCATTCGGAGGACATATCTCGAGTTTTTTCATCGGTGTTTTATCTTTCATTTTAGTTATTATCACGACTTATTTCTGTCCTTTTGAAACTTTAATTCAAAGGTCTATCTCGAGGATTTTTTATCCATATTATTCTCGCCGCCCCCGCCCCACTTTTTTTAAAACTTATAAACTCATTTATTGAAAGGGTATACCTCCAGTATATTTTTTTCAATGTAATTTTCCCACAATGTCATTTTTCTAACGTTGCATTGGGAAGTAGCTGGAACTATGCTAGAGAAGCCGACTGTCAGATCATTTCTTACGCTCAGGGGAAGGTCAGGTCAGGTCACCCGGGATAGGAGGAGACTGGACACAGTCATTTCTGTGAAACATTCCAACTGGCCATTAAGCAGAGCTATGATGGCCTTTGAAACATCAGTATGAATTAGGCAAAAAAAAAAAACGGAGAACTACAGGCCCTTGAAACGCAAGGTAGCCTGCCTTTGGTATGGAATGGAGGAGCAGGTAGGAAGGTCGGGAGGTAGGTAGGGAGGAGGTCCAGAAGAAAAGTCTTGAGAGGTCGCTCCATGGCCGTTTGGTGTGTGTGTGTGCGTGTGTGTGTGTTTTTGGAGGCTTCCTCCACCTTGCTACTCCGACGACCAACTTTACTTCATTCAGTGTTCAACAGTCTCCCAATCAACACTCTCCACGACTTGGAGCTCAGGTTAGCAAGAATGTCTCCCAGATTATTTAAGTGGGCGAATCCAGGCGGGTTTCGCCCTACTGCGCATGTGCTCTGTTCAAACGGATTATTATTATGATTATCTTCTCATTTTTTTTTCGTGATTGTGTCTCGG
>NC_061090.1:29408677-29413677 GCF_015104395.2 Macrobrachium nipponense | reverse complement strand
TGTTTTCTAATTTTCTTCGCTAATATATTATGGTCTACTTTATCAAAAGCTTTTGCAAAGTCTAAATAAACCACATCTGTTTCATTTCCGCTTTTCATATTTTTGAATATGTTCTCACGGTGGACTAACAGTTGGGTTTGTGTACTTTTTCCGGGTACGAAACCATGTTGTCCTTTATTAAACAAATTATTTTTTATTAAATGTTTCATAATATTTTTCTTCATTACCCTTTCATACACTTTCATAATATGTGATGTTAGACTCACAGGCCTCATAATTACTTGCCTCTAGTCTTGATCCACTTTTGAAAGTAGGGGTAATATATGCTAATTTGTGCTCATCATAAATCTTGCCTGTATCTACACTTTGTCTTAATAATATTGCAAGTGGCTTTGCGATAGAATGAACTACTTTCTTTAACAAAATAGCAGGAATTCCATCAGGCCCTGCAGCAGCTCCATTTTTAATTTCATTAATAGCCTGCACAATATCAGCTTCATTAATATCTATGTCAGCTAAATATTCACTATTTTCATCCTTACTTCTATATCATTATCTTCATTATCTATTCTAGGGGTGAATTCTCTCTTATATCGTTCTGCCAGTATGTTCCAAATTTCCTTTTTTTCATTCGTTAATCTCCCTTCAATTCTTAGAGGGCCTATTTCTATTCTTCTTTTATTCATCTTCTTCGCATATGAGTATAATAGTTTGGGATTTTGCTGATATTTAATAGGGTTTTTTCTTCCAAGTCCCGTTTTTCATTTTCTTTTGATTGTATAATCTTTTGTTCTGCATTTTCTATCTTACTTTTTAGTTCTATAACTTTCCATGCATTTTTTTTTTGCTAGACCTTTTTTCCACTTTCTGATTTTCTGGAACAAGATCCTTCTGTCTCTTGGTATGCATGACTGATGTTTACTTTTCTTCTTCGGTATATATTTATCCACTATTTTCTCTAATATTTATATAATATCTCCGTATTTACCTTTATGTCATCACTTACGAAAATATTATCCCCAATCTTTGTTTAATTCTTCATTTATTTCTGACCATTTTATATTTTTACTGTAGAAGTTGTATTTTCCATATCCTTCCCACTTTTTCATTTCTTGCTTATCTCTGTTTTCACTTGCTTTGGAATGGACTGTTAATTCTATGACATTATGGTCTGAAATACTCGCATTTAAACTATTATTTCTTTAACATAATTCATCTCGTTCACAAATACTAGGTCTAAAGTATTTTCCTTTCTTGTTGGCAGGTGATTTATTTGTTGAATGTTGTATTCTAGTAGCATATCTAATAGCTTTTCGAATTGCCTCTTATCTTCTGCACTACTATTACTCTCTTTTTTATATGTATAAGTACATCCACAATCTCCTATTCGTTCTTTTCCAGTCTACGAAAGGAAAGTTGAAGTCTCCAGATAGGAGAATAGTCCAGTCCTTGTGATTTCTACATATATCATCCAATTTTTCTATTATTAAGTCAAACTCTTTAGTATTAGGAGGTCTATATATTACTATGTTCATTAATTTTTCAGATTCAAATTCTACCGCTATTAGTTCACATTCTGAGTTACTATATTTCTCATATATTTTTCCTTGTTTTTTGTCTTTCCCATATATTGCGGTTCCCCCTTGATTCCTATTTTTTCTATCTGATCTATAAGTTTGAAACCCTTTTATTTGATCATCATTCCCAGTCTCTTGGGAATACCAGGTTTCACTTATATTCATTATATCTATTTTCTTTTCAATTTGGGTTAGTTCTTCTAAGTACTCTATTTTTCTTTTTGAGTTACTCGTAACTAAACCCTGCGCATTCATCACTATGATGGTTTGCGTGTTTTCTCCTTCATTTAATATTGGTAATAATAAGGATTTTCCCATGTCTCTTTCCTGTTCTGGTATGTTGTTCTTTTTTTCATTTCCAGAAATTCTGACATTAAAAAATCCAACTTTCCATAATATTTGTTCTTCCTTCATCATAATTATTCATTTTGTGTCTGAATCTGCAATTTTCTCCATATCTGCAATATCCCCTTGCATAATAAAAACAGTTATTATCTCTTGAGTAGAATCTTGGAGCTGATGCATTGAAATTTTTTGCTGGCACTTCTGCATATCTCGTTGATGGCTTGCTTTTTTCTTTTACCTGATATTCTTCATTCCTCTCTTTATTTGTTTCTTTCTTATTTTGGATTTTATTGCTTGATTGGTTATTTATTTGAGAGAGAGAGAGAGAGAGAGAGAGAGAGAGAGAGAGAGAGAGAGAGACGCGGGGGTTGAGATTATCTTCACAACAAACTTGTAAGGCAAACTTCGACCGAGACGTCAGTCAAACTAACTTTCTTTCGCTGGGACAACATATTTCTTGTTTCCTTCTCTTCCTTCTTTCTGGTTTTATGTTAGCCTCTTCTCTCGTGTTTTTTGGGGGAAGCGAGAGTGTTTTTTTTTTTTATTTATATATCTAAGCTCTCGCAAATTA
Source organism: Macrobrachium nipponense (assembly GCF_015104395.2). NCBI lineage: Eukaryota > Metazoa > Arthropoda > Malacostraca > Decapoda > Palaemonidae > Macrobrachium > Macrobrachium nipponense. The sequence continues at coordinate 29,411,184 of NC_061090.1, read as the reverse complement.
AATGACTTCCCTCTCATATACAAATCAGGCCATGCGGCTTCCCTCTTTTATGAATTAGCGTCAGATTTTCATTCTGAGATTTGTGTGAGTAGCGTGGTTCCCCTCATTCATAAAATTCATGAGAATCATGCTCTTGACTCTTCCATGAATTAGGATGAATTATGTGTTTCTGTCACGCATGAGTAACTGCCTTCGTCTCTCAATCACGAATTTGAGTGAAAAGCATCTTAAGTCTCTCAATCACGAATCTGACTGCTGCAAACGAACAGGATTTTTATTCTCTCTTACAGAGCTGAATATACAAGGCGTTCTGTCATTTATAAACGTCAATGAATAGCACTTTTCTCTCTTTCATAAACATTTTTAAGTAATAAGCGTCTCTCAGACGTAAAATTGTGTAAAACGTGTTTTTCGTATTAATACATTTATATAGATGAGAGTGAATATTAATAAATCCTAGTAAATGTTATTTCTCTCATCTATACATGAAAATGAAAAACGAAAATCTCTCATTCATACATTCAATCATTTTTCTTTCGTTCACCGACATCAATGACCAATATCTACCTTTCATTCGTAACTGAATAAACAACGCCTGCCTTCTTCAGTCATCCGAGTCAATAACGTACCTCTCGCTCATAAACAATGCGTAATTTATTCGCTATTCATTCATAAATCCCAAAAATATTTTTCTTTAGTTAGACATTAATGACCAATATCTATCCTTCATTCGTAAATTGAGTAAACAACGCCTACCATCCTCATTAGACATCCAAGTCAATAACGTATCTCTCGCTCATAAACAATGCGTAATTTATTCGCTTCTCATTCATAAATTCCAAAAACAACGAATCCTTTTCTCCCTTCATAAACTCAAAAGGTATTTCCCCCTCCCTCATCTACCAGTGGAATGAAGGAAGCTTAATCTGTCAGCTTGAGTCCTCCCAACTCATTTCCATATACAGATGTGTCTCAAGGATCCAGAAAAAAGAAAAGGAAAAAGAAAAAACGAGAAAGGTCACACGAGGAGTTGGAGGAGGGGAGGGGCTGGTGGAGGAGGGTGTGGCCTGGAGGTACATAAGGGGGCGGGGCTTATTAGAACGGTCTTCTTTAATTCCTGGAGTTGAATCTCGCTCCGATGCTCGACAAGATGAGCCGTTGTAGAGGTGTATGTTGACTATTCTTCCTCATTGCGTAGGAAGGAACGGTGATTTGTTTAAGGTCGAAATTATGTTGTTCGGACGCAGCTGAACGAATGATTATATATCACACCGACAAACGAATACAAAAATGTTCAGTCTCTGCTTTAAAATACTTCCCATCTAAATTAAAAAAAAATTGATGTAAACAAAATGTATTTTGAAAATATCTGAGAATTCTTGAACAATAGCACAAATACTTGCGCAATCGAAACGCCCCATTTTTTTTTCACTTATATCTTGGCTCTAACGATTAAATGAATAAAAGCAAATACATAAAAGCATAAGAATTAAACCGCATTACCTGACCACCAACATGCAGGTAACCACCATCACTGAAGTGCAATTAAAAAATGGTTGTGAAATGGGAAGGCCTTCATATTTCCTCTTCTTTTTTTTATCATAATAGGTTTACCTTGAGGTCCTGGTTTCGAAGTCAGCCTAACTGACCACACCTCGCTCGCTGGCTGGCTGGCTCGCTCCGATTGCCACATATCAGGATGCGAACCAGCAGGATTCTCAACTGGAAGTCCTGAGGATTTTGTTTGTTCGATCTAGAGCGAGAACACATAGCTGGTGCTGTGAACAGCATCCTGTTGGCTCTTCTGAAGGAAGATGTGATACTTGCTTGTTGATGTTTGCGGTGGACGTTCCCGGGGGCGTGTCCGGGTACGTGTGTGAGGAGTAGGGAGGAGGAGTAGGAGGAGGAGAGGATGGGCAGAGAGAGAGAGAAGAGAGAGAGAGAGAGAAGAGATGAGAGAATGGGTATAATTCATGTGAGTGAATGTTTTTAGTGAATCTTCATCTGTACGCCATGAAAAAACTACGAGATTAGAGAGGAGAGAGAGAGAGAGAGAGAGAGAGAGAGAGAGAGAGAGAGAATGGGTATGTATAAGCATGTGAGTGAATGTTTAGTGAATCTTTCATTTGTCCGCCTTGAAAAAACTACGAGAGAGAGAGAGAGAGAGAGAGAGAGAGAGAGAGAGAGAGAGAGAGAGAGATGGGTATGTATAACCATGTGAGTGAATGTTTAGTGAATCTTTCATCTGTAAGCCATGAAAAACTACGTGAGAGAGAGAGAGAGAGTTTGATGAATCCTTCATCTATAAGCCACGAAAAACTACACGTGAGAGAGAGAGAGAGAGAGAGAGAGAGAGAGAGAGATATATTCATGAGTGTGCACAAAAAAATCCACACAAAAATTTCTTTATAAGCACCACATTTCCCCCAACAATGGTTGATGCTAGAAAATATCTCTGCACAACAATCTCGACAAATATCGCATTTACGTTCTTCCAATACCTGCTG
>NC_061090.1:29391177-29401177 GCF_015104395.2 Macrobrachium nipponense | reverse complement strand
AAAAGGAGTTCCATTTTTTCTCCCTCTTTTTCTTTTGATCTGTGGGTTGGCCCATGGATATGGGTTTACAAAAAGGAGTATAGTACTTTTTTATTTTTTTAATAAGTGGGTTGGTCCATGAATATGGTTTTATAAAAAGGAGTAATTTTTTAATTTTTTTTAATGTGGGTTGGCCCATAGATATGGTTTTACAAAAATGCGTATTTAAAAAAAAAATTTATATGTGGGTTGGCCCATAGATATGGGTTTAGAAAAAGGAGTACTTTTTACATTTTTTTTTTTCAATATGTGGGTTGGCCCATATATATGGGTTGGTAAAAAGGAGTACTTTTTTATATTTTTTTTAAATATGTGGGTTGGCCCGTATATATGGGTTGATGAAAAGGAGTTCCTTTTTTTCTCTCTCTTTTTCTTTTAATCTGTGGGTTGGCCCCTAGGTACGGTTTGACAGGAAGCGTCCTGAAACCAATATTTGGTCAAGGTCACTAACTCACTGGATGTCACGGTGATTTGCTGATTTAGTTCCAGTTTCAGTTTCTTTGTTGACAGGACGTCGAAAAAGGTATTTAGTCGCTGGTAGTGTGAAATATAATTTGCCAGAATGTACACTAATATGAAACACTTCGGAAGAAATCAGGCAATATTTCTGGTTCTTTTTTAGCATTCTCGCTTGAGGGGGGGTGGGGGAGGGGGGAGAGAAACTTGGGGGAAAATTGAACATGTACATGGCAGAGGCATCAACGCTGTTCACGTCTTCTGTGCAGTGCTGAGTGGCAGATCGTGTCAACTGGAGTTTTTATGACTGTTACTCGTGCGATCTCTCTCTCTCTCTCTCTCTCTCTCTCTCTCTCTCTCTCTCTCTCTCTCTCCACTTTAGCACCTTCTTTGTCTTCATCGCATAAGTGTCGAAAAATCAAAGTAAAAATACAAAAAGAAAAAATAGGTGAAATATAATATGCACGGTGACCCAGTCACAGGAAATCTAAATATGAATTAAATTAGACGCAGAATTCGAGAATACCAAATAAATAAATCAATCAATTAATAAGTAAATAGATAAATAAAGGCCACAAACAAAACGAAAGCAAGATGACGTAAGATAAACAAATATAAAACAAGCTAGAAACCATAGCAATAAAAGAGTGAAAGTTACAGTGGCTGCTGCTGTAAAAACTCCTAATTGCAGCATGACAAGGTTGAAGTCAATAGCTCCCAGGTATTGCTTCAAAGTCATACCCACGGAAGTGGCGGTGGACTTGGAAATAACGTCTCGTGCTTTTTCCAATACCCACCCTTATGCACTGTCTGCGTAAGATCTGTTATACATACATCAGAAAGTGTGCTTTTTCCAATACCCACCCTTATGCACTGTCTGCGTAAGGTCTGTTATACATACATCAGAAAGTCTGTTTTCCGATTCCCACCCTTAAGTACTGTCTGTGTAAGGACTGTTATACATACCTCACCCAGTGTGCTTCTCAATTCCCACCTGTATTAACTGTGGGCGTAAGAATGCTTTGGTTTTAAACGCGATGTTATGGTTCCCATTTTTAGTCCTACGCATTACTTGCGACAAGAGCGGTTGTTTACAGTCCTTATGAACCAGTTACATTGGGATGGTTCCGTTTAGTTTTCTTACTTTTTTATTTAAGTCACTAAGCCTAATTTCACATTGTAATAAGAGAGTGTGTGTGTGTGTGTGCGTGTCAACCGCAGTAGAAACGCAAATATAACGCAATATGACGCTAAACCTACACAAACTAAAAAAGTACAAAAATAAACGCACATACGAATACATTGGAAAGCACTTAGCACTCCCAGTACGCACGCGCACACACGCACGCAAGCAGAGACAAGGGCACGCATCGTATGGCATTGTGGGTACTGCCACTCTTCGCTGCCAATGGTCGTCTTCCAAATACCTGAATGGAGAGAGGAGAGAGAGAGAGAGAGAGAGAGAGAGAGAGAGAGAGAGAGAAAGTGTTGTCCGTCTTAGACCTTGACCCGAGCGGAAGGTAAACTTTAGTACGCACGAAGAATCTCAATGCTTTCAATCACTGTCCAGCAAGCACAAGCAGTGCTTGTGCATTATCCAGTGTGTTTGTTTATGCTGGATATGGTATGTATGGCGTATAAGGAGTATAGTGCTGGTTGAAGTCTGCATAGGATACTGTTTTGATAATGGGACAATGAGCAATATTATGCTCATACAGGATCAAGCACACTGTATATATATATATATATATATATATATATATATATATATATATATATATATATATATATATATATACACACACATGGGTGTGCGTGTGCGTGTTTATTCATATATAAATATGTATATATACACAAACATATATATATATATATATATATATATATATATATATAGATCTAAAACTACATACACATGCATATAAATGTAGGTGTAGGTGTGCGTATGTATATACTGTAACGAGAGAGAGAGAGAGAGAGAATACTGACGTCTAAAGCGATAATCTCCTGGCACACGGTGGTACCCTCCATATTAACGATGTTTTCGCCGACATGCATGAAAGCACAGACGCGCACACACACACACACACACACAGGCCCCATTAGCATAAGGCCACCTCTTTCTAACAATGCACATCCTCCTGAGGCCGCGAGATAAATTATTGGAGTGCTGAGAGCGGCGGTGGCGGCTGCGGGAGCTACGTGCTTGCTTGCTCGTAAAAGAAATTTATTTTTTTATTTTTTCTATTTTTATTTTTTAATGCCGGATGTTGGAAGGAAACGGTTTGTTTGTGAACTAGGAAGCTATGAGGCTGGAAAGTGTTGTTGTTTATTGGTGTTGTAGTTGTTTTAGTTGTTGGATTACTATCTGAATCCATTATCCTCCCCCATCCCCACTCTCTCTCTCTCTTGGAATGTGTTGTTGTTTATTGGTATTGTAGTTATTTTATTACTATCTGAATCCATCAAGCGCCCCCTCCCCTCTCTTTCTCTCTCTCTCTCTCTCTCGGAATGTATTGTTGTTTTTAAGTTGGTTGTTTGTAGTTGTTTTTTTTACTATCTGACTCCATCGGGCGCTCTCTCTCTCTCTCTCTCTCTCTCTCTCTCTCTCTCTCTCTCTCTCTCTCAAACAAAATATGTTTGAATTACTGACAATTATCAGATAGTTATCATTATTAGTGGATGTAATTCCTAGAGGCTCTAATTCCTGGAGCTAGTATTTCCAGTTAAGCCTGATACGATGTTCAGTTTTTATTTGTATTTTCAGTGGGTGTCCTCATCTGAGAGGAGAGAGAGAGAGAGAGAGAGAGAGAGAGAGAGAGAGAGAGAGAGAGAGTTAGCTTAGGATTAGGTGGTTCAAGGACAAGCTTTGTTATAGGTCATTGGATTGAGCATATTATATATATATATATATATATAATATATATATATATATATATATATATATATATATATAATATATATATAATATGCGCAACTCAACTGGGAGCAATAACAAGCTATAGATGATCTCATCCTTGGACCACCCAATAATAGGTAACCCCCTCCCCAGCCCCCACCCCTCTCTCTCTCTCTCTCTCTCTCTCTCTCTCTCTCTCTCTCTCTCTCTCTCTCCTTAATTGATTTAAAACAAAATCTTCCGGGATCACAGCCTCCAAGTAGAGCAAGACCCTCAATCTTCAAATTTGTTACTAATAATAACCACCACCTGGTGACGCTAAGATGCAATATCAATCAATCAATAAATCAACCTGATTATGGTAGCACTGGTGTAATTGGTATACCGACTTCATACTGCATGAGAGAGAGAGAGAGAGAGAGAGAGAGAGAGAGAGAGAGAGAGAAGGGGGAGGGGAGGGCAGATATAGTCATCCTCTGAAGGTGACAAAAAAAATACCTCGTAAATCAGGAAAGACTGGGTATGAGAGAGAGAGAGAGAGAGAGAGAGAGAGAGAGAGAGAGAGAGAGAGAGAGAGAGGTCAGATAAACAATCATCCTCTTAAGCTGACAAAAATAAAAAAACGGTAAATTTACCTCATAAATCAGGAAAGACTGGGTATATGAGAGAGAGAGAGAGAGAGAGAGAGAGAGAGAGAGAGAGAGAGAGATCAGATAAACAGTCATTCTCTCAAGCTGACCAAAAAAATTGAAAACTTCCTCATAGACCAGAAAAGACTCACCTGGGTATTACAGAGAGAGAGAGAGAGAGAGAGAGAGAGAGAGAGAGAGAGAGAGAGGTCTGGATGAAGAATTAGGGGTGGGCGAGGCTGCGTGTATCTGTGTGCCCTGGGGAAGGAGAGAGGTCATGGCGAAAGGAAAAGGAGCGAGTCCGTCATCAGTTATTATTTCACAGGTGGGGAGAGACCCAGCGCTTCCTGCCCAAGGGCCCGCCCATCCTTCTTATCAAAAGCCTTATATAATAAACTTAGAAACAAAACTTTCCCCTTCACCTTCAAATAATAGGATTTATGGATGTCTCCTTAAGTTGATTTAGTGGGAGAACTGATGGATTTTGGTATTTGAAAGTGGAAGAAACTGGTAACGTTGTTAAATTCGCGCATACTATACTCTGTTTTTTTTCATCTGTCCAGCCGCCTGTGGTGTTTTTGTATGGCAACACTGCGTCCCGGGCTTTAGATACTTACGCTATGTGTAAGTTTTAGGTAAATAAAAGGATATCTGGGTGTACATTTGCAACTGAAAAGTGTTTTAATAATTTACTGTATGCGAATTACAACGTTAATATTCGAAATAGGATATTATTATAACTGTTGAATGTAAGCTGAATGTAACTATATAAAGCCCGGACGCAGTGTTACCATACAAAAACACCACAGGGGGATGGACAGATGAAAAAAAAACAGAGTATAGTGATTCTATTAATTGAGATACGTCAAGTTTAGGTCATTAGAAACTAATAAAATTTAGACACAATGAGCAAAATGCTCCTGGAAGAAGCCGCAAATGCTCTCTTGAAAATGAGATCATGGGTGTGTAATGTCCTCTTTAGGATAAGATGGGGGCAAAATGCTCCCTTGGACGTCAGGCGATTTTGAGAAATGCTCTCTTAATATTTAATACATTTAGTGTAAAATACTCTCTTAATGATAAGAATGTTCGCAAATTCTCTCATAAAGTTCGCAAATGCTCTCATAAAAATAAGATGATGGTGCAAAGTGTTCTCTTGAAAGTGATCAGATTTTGAAAAATGCTCTCGTAAATCTAATACGCTTAGTGTAAAATGCCCTCTCTAAGGTAAGCCAAATACTCTCTTGAAAATTCAAAGGCGCAAATCCTCTCATAAAAATAAGACAATAGCGCAACTGTTCATTCAACAATGAGATGATGAGGCAAAGAGCTTAAACAGTAAGGATCTCTGCGGAATGAATCAAAATCTAAAACAAAAGGATTTTTTCGAAATTACTTGGTGCCCAAAATATTTTAAAACGATTTGTGGTGTTTTCCCAGAAAACAGATCAAATATCAATCATAAAGTATAAGTATTATTCTTAAATTTCAGAGGGGCGTTTATCCTAAACAAAAATAACGGGATTCTTGGCATTTTACTAAAATTAACAAAAATGATTAATAAATGGCTTAATTCATAAAAATCTTATAATAGCCTGAGTCACTAAAAAGTTGAAGAAATCCACAGTGGTGTAAATGTGTGTGTGTATATATATATATATATATATATATATATATATATATATATATATATATATATATATATATATATATATATATAATTTACTTATACCACTTTGGTTTTCTTCACCAAACCTTAATCAATACAAAGAGCAAAACTAACATAAACAATAAATAAACAACACAGAAAATACGAAGAGAACACGACAGAAAAAACAACCGGGACTCAATCGAAGACGAACAAAACAACAACAAGAGCAACACTAAAACAAGGCACAACAAACTACGACGTATCCTCACACAAGACAACAAACATAACAAGGCTCCGTGAGGTTACCACAGGTACAACCCACCCTTAACCACAAAGGCGAAAGCCGATAGGCTTAAACGGGTAACGTCGACCTTCGGGGCTCTACCTGAATGAAAAGTGGTTCCTGTTCTGGAATATTGGAGGCGGAAAAATTATATTACAGGCGAAAAGAGCCTACCCGGGACGTTTTGAAAAGCTTCAGAGGTCAGCGTTTTTTACCCTCGTCTAATTTATGTATGTAGTATGTATATATATATATATATATATATATATATATATATATATATATATATATATATATATATATATTATTACTGTGAATGTACGGGGATGTCAAAGTCACTTGTCCATCGGATAATCTAAATACGGCCATGGTTCGAGTCCATGCGAGATCATAAAAAATTAGTTGTTAATTAATCCTAAGGAACATCGAATTTCTATGTGTATATTATGTTATACTTTTATATATATGTATATATATATCTATATATATATATATATATATATATATATATGTATATATTTATATATATAAATATATACGGCCATGGTATATACGACAATCCTAAGGCACAACGCTTTCGATATTAAATGTACTAAAATATTTGTTGCTTAATATCTGTGAATATAAATATAAATCAAACGTGTATAATTTGTTATATTTCCTATATACACACACATCTTGTACTCCACTCTCCAAAATTTCATTTATACAACCAATGATGCATTTATTCCTCAAACATAATCTGCTATGGCTTAATATTTGTGAATATAAAAAAATAAACGTTTATAGTAATTTGTTATATTTCCTATATACACATCTTGTACTCCACTATCCAAAATTTAATTTATACCACCGATGATGCATTTATTCCTCAAACATAAATCCTCTCACCTCAAAACAACATAATATCCTCACTTCTTCAAAAACATCAAACCACTCGGTTCGCTATATTCACCTATAAGGTAACGCGGAGGAAGCGTGAATCCAGCAAGGGACTAATTATGAATTTGCATACGCTTGCCTTGGAAAGCAATAGTTGGTGCGGGTGGGGTGGGTTGGGGTGGAAGGGAGGAGGGCGTGTTGGGGGTCATATGGGTGAAGAGGGGAGACTGGCAGGGGATGTCATTTGGGGAATGGATTGCGGGGGAGGGGTGATTATAAGAACATTATCTTTCCAATACTTTTACTGGACGGATCCTGGAAGGGATCTCTAAGACAACTTATTTTGAATTTTTTATTATTATTTTGAATTTTTTATTATTATTATTAGGTAATTGGTATGTGAGAGTTGATCTTTACTTATACAGCATATGAGTTGTATTTTTTTATTTTGCAAAATACTTGTTCATTAGCCATTTTAAGTTGGCGTTGACTCTTTTGTTATTTATTCCTTTTTATCTCATTATTCGTCTCTTTAGATAAAGACGTTTGAAGCAAGTTTTGTAATAACCCAAAACTTATTAAGAAAAAAAAAAAAAAAAAAAAAAAAAAAAAATATATATATATATATATATAATATATATATATATATATATATATATATATATATATATATATATATATATAATCTTGTTTTATATCAGAGAACATTAAGCCACCGAAAACCACCTCTTGAAAATCAGATTCACTTTACCTTGGGATTAGTTTCTCTCCAAAAGGAATTATCAAATGATAACTAGCCTACACGACTCTAATATATAATTCCCTTTGAGTCCAAGTTATTCCCACGTAAAGTGAATTCGGTATTAAGGGTTAATTGTACTTTAATATTTGAGAGTATATTTTAATTATATTATATATATATATATATATATATATATATATATATATTTAAGTGTGTGTGTGTGTGTGTGTGTGTGTGCGTGCGTGCGTGCGTGCGTGTGTGATGTATACACATCATATGTATGATATATAGTAGTTTCTTCCAAATATGTCCGAAATAAAAAAAAAAGGAAAAAAAGATCAATCACTATTATCTCGACAATTATACATCCGTCAAAATATATAATATACTATAAAACATATATATATATAATATATATATATATATATATATATATAGGTATTAATATCTATATATATATATATGGAATAGTCAGATATAGCATTTTCAAGACATACCCCACCGAACCTATGATATTAAAAAAATAAAAAAAAAAAATAAGTAAATAAATCATATTACTTAATCCCTTAACACAGTACCCCGATACGACATCTCGGGGTCATGGCAGTCTTTTTTTATTCTTTTTCTTAATCCCCGTTCTCCCTAGGCCACGCCCACTTTTCATGCGATGATGTCATATCATAATGACAGTGATGATAAACGAAGCGTGTCATTTGTGACAATCTCCAGAGGTATCCAAGTTGCGCATGCTCTGAAGAGTCTGTTATGAAACGTAAAAAAAAAAAGAAAAAAAAAAAAAAAAAAAATTTGAGGACGGGTCAAAAGTACATCTCAGACGGACGGAAGGGTAGACATGTTTGACCCGATCTGGACCGAAAGGTCACGTGGCCGAATTGCACGTGACATAACCATAATGCCCTCTTGACTTCTAGAATTCATCACTACATTTGTGTAAGTTAATATATATATATATATATATATATATATATATATATATATATATATATATATATATGTATATATATGATATATATATATCATATATATATATATATATATGCATGTATGTATGTATATATGTCTCTCTCTTTGTTCACTTGTGGGTTTTCGCGTAAAAAATTGTCATTTTATTCGCGTAACAAAAAAACAAAAAGAACAACAAAACCGTCATTTTATTCTCGTAAAAGAAAATAAAAAAAATAAACCGTCATTTCATGAACTAATAAACGAATAAATCTGCGTCTCCAGATGAGAGCAGGAGAGCGATGAAATAAATCCATAAACCTTTGTCAAGTCTCTGATAAATTACATCAACGACCTTGAAGTCTTCCTTTAGAAATTAACATTAAATAGTCTTTCCTCTCAATTTTTTTTAATCTTTTTTTTTTAATCTTGTTTTTTTCTCTCTTCCACCGAAGGGAATTCCCCTGCCCAACACAACCAGTCTTGTGACCCTTCCCTTAAATTTTTTCTCAGTTGATGCAGTCATGTTGTGTCTTACGCAACTCCGAGTTGCCAGTTCGCTCATTTCCCTCCAATGGGATTATTTTCTTGTCGATTTGGCAACCGTGTTTCTCTCGCAACACTGAATCGCATTTTCCTCGTAAATCAACGCGTTTGCAACTGCGCGCATGCAATTCCCTTCTCGCCTTCCGAGAGTCACGCTTAATGACTTGTAATTTGAAGCATCGCTAGTCATTTTCTCCTCGCAGTCAATGGTTAACTATCCTCGCGCGTTCTAAGAATGGAAAGTCAAGCTCAGAAAATAACAAAGTCTAAACGTTGCTTGAAGCATCTTGCAGCATCTCTTTGATTGCCCAGGTACTGAGAAGCTATATTCACCTGCTGATTAAGTACAAGGGACCAGAATTCACGCCTCTGGTTTATCTTGTCTTTGGTCTGCCTAAGGCAATGCTTAAACGATCGAACGCAGACTCTAAAGTATAAAATTCATACTCTAAATTTGTTGGAGGTTTCACTTTTAATTTGCATAAATATGCTGAAACTGAATAAACTGGTGGTTCTACATAAAACTGCATATGAACTACTTATATTGAATATGCTGAAAATGAATAAAGTGGTAATTTTACATAAAATTGCAAATTAACTACCTATATTGCGTGAAACGTTTGCTAACTATCACGTCACCATCGCCTGAAACATTTCAAACTTCTCGAAAACTGTTCCTGAAATGTCAAATTATCCTCCATAAGTTGTCTATTAACTTCTACATAGATGACTGCAAAGTTGCTTGAAGCATTTCAGTCAACTCCTTGAATCAAATTGCTTGCAATGTTTAGGTAACCAGCGAAATATCGTAAAACTTCCACTTATTTCGTGAAACGAGGGTTAACCGTTTGCTATACATCCTGCAATTTCGCTTGGGAAATTGACTAAACATCCTGCAATTTCGAGTAAA
>NC_061090.1:29376177-29386177 GCF_015104395.2 Macrobrachium nipponense | reverse complement strand
AAGAAAACGTTTTGAAATCTCACAATTTGGAGAAAAGAAAATTATCTGATATCAATCTTTTTCAGAAAGAAAACGTTTTGAAATCTCACAATTTGGTGAAAAGAAAATTATCTGATATCAACCTTTCTCAGAAAGAAAACGTTTTTTGAATCTCACGATTTTGACGATGAGAAAATGCTAGAATTAAAACCTTTATCAGAAAGAAAACGTTTTTTGAATCTCACGATTTTGACGATGAGAAAATGCTAGAATTTAAACCTTTATCAGAAAGAAAACATTTTTTGATTCTCACGATTTTGACGATGAGAAAATGCTAGAATTTAAATTTTTACCGAAAGAAAACCTTTTTTGGATCTCACTATTTTGACGATGAGAAAATGCTATTAAATGCTCGAATTCCAACCTTTGTCTGAGAGAAAACGCTTCCAATTTTGGAAAATAACGTAAAACAAAAACGTCAAATCTCGTTATTTGACAAGGAAGACGTTACTCTAAATCCCACCAATTAAAGAAAAGAAAACGTTTTGATTTCAATAAACTGAAGAAGAAAGACTCTTCAAATGTCATCAATGGACGATGCGAAAACGTCTTGATTTCTATTAAGTGACGCAGAGAAAACGAGGAAGAGAAAACGCTTCGAATTCCACCACTGTACTAAGAGAAAGTTCCTTCGTTCTCCACCATTTTTTCAAAAACGCAAAAGAATTCCACTATTCGACGTAGAGAACGCACCTTCAAAACACCACCAGATCCGTTTCGTGCAAAACAAATTTATAGTCTCTCTCTCTATCTCACATCCGACGCCTCTAAAATCACTCACGTCATTTCCCTAAGGAATAGAAATCCCCTCGGGGCCCCCCCCCCAAACCCCCCCAAACCCCCCCCCCCTTAAAAAAACATGAATACAGAATGACAGATTCAATGCTTTTCTATTTTTTTCTTTAATAACGAAGACACTGCTGAGGAAGATAACGACCTTGATATCTGCGCTGCCTGGAAAGGGGGCCGGTAGATGTGTGTGAGTACCAAAGGAGAGGGAGGAGGGAGGTAGGGGGAGGGGGGGAGGCAGAAGGCCCTGAATCAACAGGTGGTCTCATTCATCAAGATTTTGCAGACTTTATTTTTTAGGCTTATATATATATGCACCATCTTCATTCGTCTTCCTTCTCTCTCTCTCCTCGTCTCATCTTCTCTCTCTTCTTCTTCCTCCCTCTCTTCCGTCTCTTTCTTTCTCTAACTCTTTCCAAGTGTAACGAAGATGAAAATGGGCCAAATAAAATTTAGAATAGCTCTCTCTTTCTCTCTCTCTCTCTCTCTCTCTCAGTCTCTCTCTCTCTCTCTCTCTCTCTCTCTCTCTAACAACAGCAGTGTTAGAGAGTTCAAAAGGAAGCAGACAAAATCATTAGAACATTGTGAATGAACGGTAAAACCTGCTTCTAGAGATAAATGAGCACATGATGTCTCCTCTTAGGATGGACTAACAAGTCTTTGAGACATCCTAATCCGTGTAACTCTCTCTCTCTCTCTCTCTCTCTCTCTCTCTCTCTCTCTCTCTCTCTCTCTCTCTCTCCGAAGGAAACCATTCCATTTATCCGAAGGCAAAAGACGTTTCAAGACATTTCAAAATTAAGGACTGAAAAATATTTTGGAAAAAAAAAAAAACACTTCAGAAAAATTACGAACTGGAAGGCAACGTCAAACTGCATAATTTGACCTATTCTACATCTATCTATCTATCTATCTATATACCTATCTACCTATCTATATACCTGTCTACCTGTTTGTCTATTTATCTATCTATCAGCAAGGTTTACAATAAAATAAAAAAAGAAAATTACAAACTAACAGGGCTATATAAACAGTATAAGAAGCATTTCAACCTTTTTGTAAAAAGATCTGTTTCCTCCATTCACGTTTACGTGGGGAAGCTGAAAGTTTAATTAAAGCTAAACAAAACAAAAGACTTCACCAACAACATCTACAACAAGAAACAACAACAATAAACACTAATAAATTCAACAACAACGAATAAATCGAAATGCCGACACGATGGCTTCGAAGAAGAGAACGTTGCAATATCAGGGTTGTTTGACGCCTATGTAGGAAAACAAGCTCTGTGAAACATGTTCCTGTGCTTAGTTAAACGCTCCCCACCCCCCACACCTCTCTTCATTCTCCCTCCTCTCTCTCTTCTCTCTCTCTTCTCTCTCCTCCTTCTCCCTTCTCCTCTCCTCTCTTTCTCTCTCTCTCTCTCTCTCTCTCTCTCTCTCTGTATTTTCTCTTTTCAGATATCTACTATTCCTTTATCTCCATGGCTTTGCCTCTCAAGGCTGTACATTTTCTTACGTGGCTATGAATTCTCTCTCTCTCTCTCTCTCTCTCTCTCTCTCTCTCTCTCTCTCTCTCTGTGTGTGTGTGTGTGTGTGTGTGTCTGTGTCTGTGTCTGTGTGTATGAGTGTGGATATAAATTATTCCTTCCTCTCTATATATATTTTTTTCCCTTAAAGGCAGTATATTTTCTCTATAGCTATAAACTCTCTCTCTCTCTCGATGCATATGTTTGCAATACGAATATTGGCCAATTATATCATTATCAAATAATATTGTTGAGCCAGAAGAGCAATTAATAATAATAGAAAAGGTATGATATAAAATTAACGCACTAAACACAGCCATTCTTTCTAACAGAATATGTTTAAAAGAGGGTCTTCTTCCAAGATATTATTATTATAATTATTAGTATTATTATTATTATCATAATAAGTTAAACAACCTTACAAATCAGTCTCGTAATAGGACAATTAACCACTGAGCAGGACAATCAACAATACACTGATATCTCATAACATGACAATCAACCTCACACCGCAGTTATAATGACTACTATTATTATTATTATCATTGTTATTATTATCATAAGTTAATCAATCTTACATATCACTCTCGTAATAGGGCAATTAACCACTGAGCAGGACAATCAACCATACACTGAAATCACATCTTAATATGACAATCAACCTCACACAGCAGTCTCATAATCAGGCAATCAACCTTCTGCTGAAATCTCATATTACGGCAATCAACCTTAACACACGACGAAATCCCGTAATTACGGACATGACTCCCAGCATCAGCTATCTCATCTCCCCAGCCTCTTAATGACAAGAACCTGCAGCATCCCTCCTCCTCCTCCAAATAACGTCCTTCGCGGCGGCAAAGATGCTCTTGGAGGCTGAGCTGGATGAAGGCCAAGACGTCCCATCATCTCGGACTCGGACCGAAACAAGAGAAAGATGCTCGCAGCATCACCAGCAGCAGTAGCAGCATCCGTGGGGGGGTTTAATATCTCCATCCTCCGTGAATAAT
This sequence comes from Macrobrachium nipponense, assembly GCF_015104395.2. Taxonomy (NCBI): domain Eukaryota; kingdom Metazoa; phylum Arthropoda; class Malacostraca; order Decapoda; family Palaemonidae; genus Macrobrachium; species Macrobrachium nipponense. The sequence goes on along the minus strand of NC_061090.1, from coordinate 29,382,811 downwards.
GAAATCCGCAGTATATATCTCTCCCTCGCTGGCTTGATAAAAAAAAATGGACGGGTGGACAAAAAAGATGGAAATTCACAAAGGCGATTTTGGCTGCTGGGCAGCTGCATCTCCCTCCAGCCTTAATGGCTGCAGCAGTGCAGTTGCTTTATGACGGGGTTTGTCCGGGGGATAATATATTTCCCAAGAGGAAAAAGAAGTTTTGTGTTGTTAGTGCGTCTCTAGTTTTCTTATTCCTCTTATAACTCAAGAGTACAGTTTCGAGCGAGCTTGTGTGCATTGCGTGAACACGACACGTAAACACACACTCAACTAGACAGATAGAAAGAATACGTATTCCTTCGCTGTGTGTACTACAGTCAGCAGGAAATATATGGGTTAGTAAGAGTTTCTGTACGAGGGCTTGAAGATGCTGACTCGACTCACCAACCGATTGATCGGTTTTCAACCATGCACTGCTTTTACAACACAATATTCCTCAGTTTTCAACTATGCCCTGCTTTTACAACACCGTATTCAAGAGAGGAAATTAAAGGTCCGCAAAGATTAATTATGTACGCTGAAAGGTAATCTTTTTAAACCATTATTATCCTATAATACAATTCTACTCTTATCTCAATAATTCACTTAAATTCTTATCGATTTGTCTATTAGTTTAATAGCTCATTTTTTCTTTGCTAATGCTGATCACTTCTTTCGGTTTTTTCCATTACCCTCTGTTGCTTCTTTTCAATGAATAATAATATAATAATAATAATAATAATAATAATAATAATAATAATAATAATAATAATAATAATAATAATAATAATAATAAATAACAATAATAATAATTTGGATAAAAGACCCTCTATTAGGCAAATACTGTTAAAGATAATGGCAAATGAAGCGAGTTGACTATATTGTTTATTATATTTTTTCTTTTTATCTAAGACAAACAGGTAAAAACAATATATAAAACCAATTCACTTAGTTCTACCATTCTCTTCAACATAATGATAATTATAATAATGATATTAATAATAATATTTAACTCCATTCCTCGTACATGATTCTACTAATTTCCTCTCCATACTATCATTAATATTGCATTTACAGAACTATTAATTCCCTCCTGAATCTCTCAGAACCTTCATAATTTATTTCTAACCTTCAGTTCAACATAACTGCGAGTGCAGCTTATTTTTTTTTTTTTTCTAATCACCAAGAGAAGCTTTCCATTTTCTGCAAAAGGATGTGTCTCTGTGTGTGTGACGTCAAGGCCTCAATCTACAACCCCCCCCCCCCCCCTCTCAAACTATGAGCTATGAAATGATTATTGTCCTACTTCAGCCTTTTGCTTTCTCAAGCGTCCTCGTTAACCCAAATAAGGTTTGATCTTTTTCCTGTCGTTTTCACGTGGTGGTTCAGGTTGGCTTCGTATGTCTGTTAAAACCATAAGTGTCAGTGGTTACATCAGAGGTAGAGAGAATTAGATAATAAAGAACATTTGTAGCCTAATGCGTATACAATACACACACACACATACACATACACACACACACACACACACACACACACACACACACATATATATATATATATATATATATATATATATATATATATATATATATATATATATATATAGTGTGTGTTGTGTGTTTGCGCTTGTCTCTCTCTCTCTCTCTCTCTCGTCTCTCTCTCTTCTCTCTCTCCCTCTCTCTCTCTCTTCTCTCTCTATATATATATATATATATATATATATATATATATATATGTCTATGTATATTATATATACGTATATATATACGTATGTATGTACATATATATACGTATATACATATATACGTATATAATGCATAAATACCTGGTGGCAAACGTACAACTAAGCATGAGAATGTGTGTGTATAATCTTCCAATTCAAGAACCTTGGTAGACCTCATTAAGTAAGGGTAATTCATCGGATGATAATTTCCAAATCCCATTGCCCCGGGGGCTCGATAATAACCAAAACTTCCTCATTCCATTAGCGCAATGAAAAACAAGAGTGAGGAAGTTTTTTTCTTTGATAATAACGCGATTATCATCAATTACGTCATTTTATGGCAGTTTTTTTTTTCTTATTAACTTTTGATATCATCGCTTGGTTACGGCAAGCAAGCTGTTCAAAATACTCTGTAAGTGTATGTATACATATCGTAAGTGTATTTTGTGTGTTTCATTGTAGGATGAGCGTGTATGAACATGTATGTATGTATGCAATTAGGTGTGTTTATGATGTATGTATACATGTATACTAATACAGTTAATTTATCAATGTACATTAATATTCCTCAGCGTATACAATTCGTGTTGCAATAATAATTATGAATAATCATGTGCATTACTCCATAATGAAATGTGCTTTCGTTTGAAAATAATATTGACAAAATACTTACTGAAGCTCTAACATTATACACTAATTACATTCAGAACTAATTTCTCTCTCTCCTTCTCTCAAATATATATATATATATATATATATATATATATATATATATATATATATATATATATATATATGTGTATATACATATATATATATATATATATATATATATAAATTATATATATATATATATATATATATTTCATAAATACTATATATGATATATATATATATATATATAGATATATAATATATATAGATGGGATAGATAATATAATATATAATAGTATAAATATATAAAAATACACAATAGACATATATAATCTCATAAATACTCTCTCTCTCTCTCTTAAATTTTATGATATATATATAATATATATATATCATATAGATATATATAGATTTATATATACATACAAAATTTTCGTCAATAATCTCTCCTTTCCCTCCCTCGGCCCCGCGCTCCCCCAAAAGATTGTCTGGCAACATCTCTTAAAAGAGACGAGAAACATAACGGAGTATAATATCTGATCCCCGTTGAGACGTCTCCCTGTCAGTCACGGTCGCTGCCAATTACGAGACTTACTTCGCAATCAACTCGTTAAATAATACGACGATTTCCATTAGTAGTAATTACAGAGGCGCTTGTGGAGTAAAAATCTTTATGTCGTTGTGACCAAGATCAAAATTCGTGAGTTGAGAGAATAAATTTAGCGGTTGGTATCGTCTACTGATGTAATGTTTATTAATAAGCATGGCCAATTTATGCGAGAGAGAAACGGGTAGAGGAAACAAACAATTGACTGATTGTACGTTACTTGGCGTCATAAGAGGCTATATATATAATATATATATATATATATATATATATATATATATATATATATATATATATATATATATACTATATATATATATATATATACAGGGTGTCCATAAAGTCAGTACCATTCTCAGCAATAAATGCTCATGTATATACATTTATATATATATATATATATATATATATATATATATATATATATATATATATATATACACACATATATAACATATATATATATCTATATATATTATATATATATGTGTGTGTGTGTGTGTGTGTGTGTATAATAATTTTATATATATATAAATAGAGAGAGAGAGAAAGGGGGGGGATGTCTATTCCTACGCACCGATTTACTATTTCTCAAAGCCCATGAATCCTCCTAACACCTCCAAACACGAACCGATCAATCAACGAGGGCAAAAACAGCTTTTAACCAATGAAGAAGAAGAAGAAGAAAAGGAAGGGAAAATGCCGGTAAAATTAATAATTTAACAATAATAAGTTCACGGTCAGCGCAATTCTTAAAGGAGAGAAAGGGGAACAGGTAAATTATATACTACCTCCAAGGGTCAGAATTAGCTTTCCCTGCCGAGGGATTTTCCCCTACTCCTATCGGCCCCTGATCTGAAAGGCTGGCTGCTGCTCCTGCTGCTAGCCCGGGAAGGCAACGCCTTCAACTGCGCATGTGCATCATTTCAAATCGTCTCCCTCTCTCTGGGGTTCGGCAACTTCGGTGTCTACATGGGAGAGGTTGATTGATGATCGTCGATGGGTGAATGAGGTTGGAGAATATATCAGTTATATTGGGGTTTTTTGTTTTCCTGTCATTTCGTGAATTACTTTTTGATTGGTGTGAGGAGAAACAGACTATCATTAACTGTCACACACATAGGCACAAACATATTTTATATACATGTACACAAGTTTATTGAAATACATATACTATAAATACGAATTTATATAAACATTTATATCATATGTACACGTATATTTCACACAGACATGTACACTATATATATATATATATATATATATATATATATATATATATATATATATATATATATATAAATTACACATAATTCACACACACACACACAGAAAAACATACATAATTCACATAAAAGATACACAATACACAGGCACATAATGACTTACATTTTACTCTTTACTTTTACTCTTTTTACCTTACTGTTCTTGCACTCAGTTGTCTAAAGAATTTACCGAAACCGCCAACAGGCTCACATAAACTTTACAAGCTCACTTTCCCCTTACACCCCCCTCCCTCCACAACCCTCGACGTGTCCCCTTCTCACTCACTCACTCTCTCTCTCGTGGCAAGCTCCTCCGGAAGAAGAGGAAAAAAAAAAAGTCCGACTTGCAGTCTCGTGCGAGAGTGAGTTTGCAACTTTCTCCCTGCACTTATGCAGCCCTGTTGTCTGTTTCTTTCTTTGATGAAATTGACGCTACTGCACCCTAGGGTACTACGGCACTCGTGTGTGTGTGTGTGTGTGTGTATGTGTGTGTGTGTGTGGTGGTGGTGTGGTGTGGTTCTGGCTGGCATGTTCACATAGCTTCCATTTTTTGAAGCCGATTCACGCAATTTAACAGGTTCAACTGACCTTTTTAAAAATATCGATTTGGGTACGTTTCGCGTTTGTCTTTGCTCTGAGAGAGAGAGAGAGAGAGAGAGAGAGAGAGAGAGAGAGAGAGCTCTAGGTAAAAGTTCCTCTAGGTCACCGAAACACGGGACATTCAAACAAACGTTTGCCGTACGATCAGTTTCGTGTTTTGCCGTATTCACGCAACAGAAAACGTATACAAATCTGAGGAATCTTTCTCCAGTGTGTAGTAAATCCATTATATAACTGCTTACTAGAATCACGTGTGCATCTGTGTATAGATGTATGCAAATAAGAGCAAAATTGCTTCTCTTCTCGTTAGAGTGCGGTTATATTTTTTGCTTCAAAGTGTTACTAGTGTGATTTAAGATGCGATTTGTAAGTCATACACATAAAATTCACTCGCTCCTTCGTGGCTGTAACTAAGTTCGTATAATCATAACGTTTCTACCTTCTTCGTGATTTAAAATCAACCATACATTTACAAAAGTAAAACTATCCTGAAAGAGATTACTTCAATTTCAATCTACGTATCCTTTTTTTCATTATAATTAACTGACTCCTTGCGTCTGTTTATAAATTTGACTAGCAAATTTGATAACCTTTTCTATAGCGTTTTCTCAATCTTAACGTACAATTTTTCTGTAGATATAGATCCCAGTGTGATTATTATCAAAACAGGCTGACACTGCACCTTACAGTCACTGACAGTTAACAATATTAGTGTGTTTTTGTGGTTGTAAACTTTCTGCTTTTATAGCATGTCAAACGGACGTCTATATAATATAAGTTACCCTTACAAAAGGAGATTATTTATAGAAAATGGCAGAGTACATTCTCTATCTTAATCCTTTCATGGGTAGCTATACCAACCTTACTTTCAACTCTCCTTATTGGGAAACATTTCTTTATTTATTATATCCCAACCTCACCGCCCCTCCCCCCCACCCCTCTCTTTCTAATAGCTCAAGATCTGTAGCCAAGATATTTGTAAAGGTTTGCTTGTGCTTATTTAAGTTATCAAACCAAAAAACGCATGAGTTTTGATGGTACTGGACCCTAATCTTTAATGTTATCGTATACTTCAATGCAAGAATATCATTTCTATATTCGAAACGCTTTTGAGAATAACGGAGTATTTATACAATGTATTTCATCAAGTGTATACCCACATATTTCGTAAAACAGAATAGAAATGTGACATATGGTGCTTTGTTTCGCAGGCAGGGAAAAATTTTTTGAAAAGTAGTACCGTTAATTTTTTTTTTCCGTTTGCACTCTTATGTAAACTTTTTATTTTCTGGAGGGGCGTGCTTTTTCCACTTACAGGCCTTTTATCTCTTGATTATATAAGGCTCACAAACTCCGGCGTGGGGCAACATTTATCTAGCTAGAGATCGCAGTTTCCCAAACAAAACCTGCCCATTTCAGCGAAGACATTCCCTTCTTGAGCGAAGCTTTGTGGAACAAGGCGTGGTCTCGTTCAGAGAAAAATAAACAACCCACTAATAAGTCGATTCTTGAAAGGGGGGACGAGACTGCACAACCTTTTCGAAACGAAAATAGAGAAGTCAGTGTTCTTTAGCGTAGCCAGCATATATACATTCCCTTGGCATTAGAAAGTCATAGTCACCCCCCATCAATCAGCGGTAGAAGGCGCGCAGACGAAGTTGAAAGAAAACGGTTAGCCAGCAACGAAACAAGTTTCGGTAAACATTGCATCCACGGCGGCGACATGCGTTGCTCGGGACTTCCCCTTCGGAGCAAGTAGAC
>NC_061090.1:29333677-29366177 GCF_015104395.2 Macrobrachium nipponense | reverse complement strand
TTGATCTCCCTTATAAATTAAATGATAATAATAATGAAAGCTAAATCTCCCTTATAAATAAAATCATAATAAAAAAAAGCTTAATCTCCCTAATAAATTAAAACTAAGAGGGAAGGAATTAACCGCAACCACTGAACGACCTCATAAAACACTGCATGGTTTTTGTTATTTTTTTTTTTTACGGACTGCCAAAGGCAACAACACCCCACCCCACCCTACCCTGCAACCCCCCCCCCCCCCCCCCACCGCAAGCCTATCACAGCCTACCGGCGCGCCGCCGAAAAGGATCTAAGACGCAATGTTTTTTAAAACACTCCTCTGCCCGGTGACCTTGGCAGGATAATATTCCAATTTGACTTTTGCAAGCAAGCAAGCAAGCAGGCGAGGAACAAGAAGAAGAGGAGGAGGGGGAGGAGGAGGATAATCAGAAAAAGACCCTTCCTTCTCTCCTCCCGCTGGCAGGCAGCCATTTTCGCTTTTCCCCTCCAGCCTTCCCGGATACGTTTCGCTGTCTCATTTGGTCGGTGAGATAGTTTCGAACGCTTGCTCCATTTAGCAGATCACGACTCTCTCTCTCTCTCTCTCTCTCTCTCTCTCGAAGACGTGGACACCACGGATGGACTGGTGAGGAGGGGGAGGAGGAGGAGTAACTCGATGACGTAAGCCGAAGCCACTGGTTACGCAACCGGATGCATTTCGTGTGTCTGGTGGCGGGAAAGATGCGCATCGCGAGGGGCATTTGTCCTCACACAAGAACACTTGCGGCTGACGACTTCTTCTGTTCGAATACGGATATTATGGTTATAAGGCTTCTCCGTGCAACATGTCTCTCTCTCTCTCTCTCTCTCTCTCTCTCTCTCTCTCTCTCTCTCTCTCTCTCTGCGCCGCGCGTGTATGTGGTATTTGTCACCCTCCACTATGAGGCCTGTGGGCGGATTCTTATTTTTTGGGGGGAGGAGGCAGACAAGGGTGGGGCATGTACATCTGTTTACGGGGCAACTAGTGTATGGTAAAGGTTAGTCCTTGGGCTTGGGCCTAATGCTCTCATAGGCGATGATTGTTTACGTATACTTTACAAGTATAATTCCCAGGTTATACAAAAGGACACTCTCCTATAATCCTTCGTCGTGGTAAGCTTTTTATTTCCTTCCTGAGTGGGCGAGAGAAGTTTCTTCGGCCCCGAGTTCTACTCTACAAGTAGGCCTATAATTCCCCGGTTAAAAATATGGACACTCACTCACGATCCTCCGTCGTTACAAGCAGGTTTTACTGTTCATTCACAGTGTCTTAATGATTTTGTCTAGCTTTCTTTTAAACTTTTCCACACTGTTGCCGTTTACGACTTCTGGTGGCAGTTTATTCCATGTGTCACATATCTTGTATGTAAAGTTCCCACAATAGGATGTGTTGTGTACCTTCAGTTCCAGTTTCCATCCATTATTTTTTGTCTGGTTTTCGTTTAATGTAAATAGTTTACGGACTACTTTTGTTAGGCCCTTTCAGTATTTCAAATGTTTCTATTAGTTGTCCTCGCAATCGTCGTGTTTCTAAGTCTACATTTTCAGGCTCTCTAATCGTCTTCAGTAACCTATTTGTCTGTTCCTATTCTTAGTGGCTATTAAAGGCAGTTAGGCATATCTAGAAACACCCAAGAGGACGAGAAGAAGGTTCTTTCCTCCTTCAGCCTCGTGTTCACATCTCTCAAGACTGTGGCAGAGCAGATGCAGATGGGATCTCTTTATGGAAGTACGGTGTACATCAGGGTGGGGTTCTGGTGCCTGTCTTATTGCAGCCGTGGGGCTGTTTACAATCTCTCCTTACCTTGTAGAGAGCATCTCACATCCAGCCCTGTCGAACTAAGCGCCCTTCCCCCAGTAAGTCGGACGAATAAAGATACGACTGCTTTTTACGAAAGGATTTTGTTCAGGGAAAACATATTTCTAACTGACTCCCTGATTGCCGGTCTGGTGAATTGAGAAATGGGTTCTCTTGTAAAGTGGACTCAAATATATGCCGGTAATTTACTTATGATTCGAAGCTTTTCGCTTATCATCAGACTTAAAAGTGAGGCAAATAAAACCCAAGAAAATGTGTTTCTTGTTACACGAGCAAATAAAAAAATAATAATAGCAAAAAAAAAAAAAAAAAATTTATTATTTTCAGTGGCGTGTTACGAATCGACTAACTTTTTCTTTTTGTTTGTTCTTATTACAGATATTGGAGACCGTGTTATTTTCACTTACTCAGGGAATAAGCCTACCAATTAATTTGTTGTTGTTCTTGTTGGGGGGGGAGGGGGGGAGGGCTAGGCAAGCTATCTGGAAAAGCCTAGGAAGACCTGAAAAAAGTACTTCGCATTGAGTTATAGATACAGGAATTTTAGGACAGGATATTTATGATTTATCTATTAGGATGAAAACGTAAAAAAAAACAAAATAATGTGCACGTTTAAACAGTACAGAACAATTATTTCTTATAAAACAGCGTATTTATTTTAATTTTCGTTGGTGAAACAAAGCGCAATTCGACCGTAGATTTTAGCATGCACCTTGAGTTAGCTGGAGGTCGGATCATGCCTTGTTTACTTTTAAAACTGAAATATTGTCGGAGTTCGGGTTATGAAATCCAAACAAGACGAAATGCAATACTGCAACTTTTCCTTCGAGACAACACTAATGATGACTCATGAAATATTACACTTACTGCAATCTGCTATATGGAACCTTTTTTTAGTGCGGTCAACAACTGCAAATAATAGAATAAATGAATAATATTAATGTCCTACGTTCTTAAGGATGTTATTGCACACGACTGTTTAATAATTGTGCTTTCATTCTGCGCATAATGGATACATACTTACATACAAGGAGTGAATCTGTCATTCATATGCTTGTGTTTACATTTGCGGAAATGTGAATTCATACACTGCCTACATGTGTATATAAACGAGCGCGCGCGCGCACGCACGCACGCACACACACACACACACACATATATATATATATATTATATATATATATATATATATATAATATAGGATTATTATATATATATATATCACACACCGTGCAGAAAAGTGTATTCAGGAACACAAAAATAACCGTATCAAAGTAAAAATCAAGCAAAATAAAAAAAACAGACACACACTTGGGAAAAAAACCCAGAAAATTTAATTTGTAAAATCTTGAGGAGCAGGAAAAAAAATTTATGCAAAATCTTGAGGAGAGGAAAAAAAATTTATGGCATCTGGGAATTTGGAGGATCGTCCAACGGAACGGTAACGTTCACTCACGATCCTGAGGGAGCGAAAAACAGTCTTCGAATATTTTTTAATACAAACGGTGTTAAGAGTTTTCCTTGAAATAACTGAATAACTGAGCCATTAAATATATATATATATATATATATATATATATATATATATATATATATATATATATATATATATATATATATATTATTTTCTCTCTCTCTCCCTCTCTCTCTCTCTCTCTCTCTCTCTCTCTCTCTCTCTCTCTCTCTCTATATATATATATATATATATATATATATATATATATATATATATATATATATATATATATATATATATATACGTAACAAGAATGAAAATGAGTAAACTAAAGATAGAAGGAAACAGGACTGATACATGAAAAATAAATATGGCACATAAATATGCAACATGTACAGAACAGGATTCATAAATAAGAAAAAAAAAAAAGTTCTGTCGCCACGGGCACTGAGGAGGAAGGAGTCACTGGCACCAAACAGGATTTAAAAACCAATCCTTATTATATAAAAAAAAAAAAATAAGCAAAAAAAAAAAATAAAAATGAGCAGACGTACGATTTCATTAAAAAAAAATTGGTTCATATATCGATTCTGAACTTCACATAACATTTTAAAAATTGTCCACGTGGCTCGGCTGAAAAAAAAATGTCACATGTCTCAGTTACGAAAAAGAATAAAAAACCGACATGTCTATCTGAATGAATGGAAAAGCATACACACACACATATCCAGGATGTTGCAGAAGAAATGCGTGTGGCATAGAGCTCTCATCCTCTCATGCAATTGCATGCAATCTCTCCAGACGCTTTTGATTGTATAGTTCGTGAGAGAGACATCTCTCTCTCTTTTTTTTCCACGCTGTCTCGCTTCTCAATTCCTCTACGACAGAGAGAGAGAGAGAGAGAGAGCTCCCCGATATTGTTCTAAGTATTAACTTTATATCCCTTTGTATCAACTTATGTCCCTAAGACGGAGAGGCAGATAGATCCCACATGTGGTCTTTTCCTAAGAGACTTTACATCCCAAAATCAATTCTCCTGACATCTTTAACGGTTCATTAATGTTTTTATCTACTTATTTGTTAATCTGTTAAATTATCACCGTTTTCTTATAACTGATCTTTCGGTATTTTCCTGTTATCTTCTGTAACTTCTTTCAAATGAACATTACGTTCTTTGGAAACTTGAATTTTTTAGTCAATGGACACCCAGGAGCCTGTTCAATATGAATAGGGTTCATCTTCTGAATAATAATAATAATAATAATAATAATAATAATAATAATAATAATAATAATAATAATAGTAAAGCAGGCACCTCTTCGATGCTATTTTTAACATCCTGCAACTAGTTCAGGTCAGGTTACTAGACGAGGGATTCCTTAACGAATCCGTGGCTCAGGGAAGTTCAATGAATGCTGGCCATTTTTTTTTAAGTTTTTTTCCCGCTTTTTTATCTCTCCAGCTTTTTAAACATTCGACCCAACTGAGCGATACTTGACATGTCTGGATTAGATCGACAAGGCGTTTCAAATCGTATCTGTGCATGCGGATATCCTAGATGAACTTATTTTGAGAGCCACTTAAAAATATAATATAATATATATATATATATATATATATATATATATATATATATATATATATATATATATATATGTGTGTGTGTGTGTGTGTGTGTGTGTGTGTGTGTGTGTGTGTGTGTGTGTGTGTGTGTATACATATAAATTCCCTGGTACCCCTTTATTAGAATTTTGCAAGATTTTCCTTTAGGTCATCTTTTCCTTGGTAGGTTTCCGGGGCTTCTTGATATTCCAAAAGTTCTAATTTTGACCCTTTTTTTTTGACCGTTTTTAAAGCATTGGCGTAATTTTTACAAAATAATTTCACGCGTCGTAATGGAATCTAGTTTTCTTGGATAATTATATTTACATATATTGTGTGGTTCACTGTCATTCCATATTTTCATCCAACTGACCGATTCTTAGCTTCATTTACCATAACCGCTGCTACGCCAGTTAAAAAGAGGCAAATCAATCAATGGGCATCTCCACGGGAAAGTGTCTTCCCTCACTATCTCACAGACAGCACCATGACCATCGCAACGCCAGTTTACCGAACCCAATCAATCAATGAATGAAGCGGCACCTCCTAGTTCCTTACGTAGAGCTTAAAACCAAAAGCACAGCAACGCCAGTTTGCTGAATTTAAACAATCAATCAATCAGTGAGGAACTCAGCAGAACGTCCTACATGTGTCCCTTTCGGGTAGGACAATCAATCAATTAATCAGCATCTCCGCAGGACCTCCTCCTCCTCCTCGGCGTCCCTCGCGTGCAGGACAGGAAATCTGGATCACCGGACATCCTTTTCAAGTGTCCCTGAAAAGGTGAAAATGAAAAGGATGCCCAGACTCACGAAGCAGACCTGGAAAAGGGGGAAGCCCCTTCCAGCCCCTCGCGAATGTCCGATCTCGTCAGTAAATGATGGGGTTGCCTGGAAGAATTCTTCCTCCGTCCTGGAAGGTGTCATCACTCGCGCGGGCTCCTCTTCTTCTTGCGTAAGTGATTTGGTCTTCACGACGCGACGAGAAGAAGAAGGAGGAAAATACGGCTTTTGTAACTGGCTCTTTTTTGTTGTTGTTAAATGTTGCTGCCTGTCTGTTGACGCCTACACAAGAAATAGAAATGGAAGTAGGAGAATGTCCGAATAGCTGTACATGTCCTGCTTGTTGTGGGCACGGTTACAACAGCTGTTCTTCTTCTAGTTGTTGTTGTAGGTACATTTAGAATTGCAGTTTTTGTTCTGGTTGCTGTGGGCATGTTTAGGATAACTGTAGTTGTTCTGGTTGTATTTGTCCTGGTTGCTGTGGGCACGGTTACAATAACAATAGCTGTTCTTGTCCTGGTTGTTGTGGGTACGTTTAGAATTTCTGTTTTTGTTCTGGTTGCTGTGGGTATGTTTAGGATAGCTGTATTTATTTTGGTTGTTGTGGGCACGGCTAGGACAGCTGTATTTATTCTGGCTGTTGTGGGCACGGTTAGGACAGCTGTATTTATTCTGGTTGTTGTAGGTATTCATTCTGCTTGTCGTGGGCCAGGTCAGAAAAAGACTGCATTTCCCCTAACTGTACTTCCTCTGACTGTTGTGGACAGAGGAATATGAGGAATCATCAAAGTTGGGGCACCAGCTGTATTTGTTCTTGTTGTCCTCGTTTATGTTTAGTTACAACGGCAGAAGAACTACGTCGAAGAGCAATATGGAATCAGGCGTGACAGCTGTCTTTTGTACCACAAGGCCGAAGAATCAGGATTGTGGATCTAGTAGACGTCTTTGTTCTTGTAGTCGTTGCGAAACTAAGATGTATTATATTTTTTTGTTTTTTGTTTTTTTGTTTTTATGAATCCAGCAGCAAATTTCAGTGGGAACAAAAAAAAAAAAAAAAAAAAAAAAAAAACCGTTCCAAAATTAGGAGTTCAGGTTTGTAAATAGGTTAGTTTATAACGAGTATACGCATTCATTTGTTTTGGCGAATCCAGCAGCAAATTTCACTGAACAACGAAGACTACTAAAATAAAAAATTCCAAAATTAGGAGTTCAGGTTGTAATATAAGAGTATTCAGATTCATTTTCATCAAGCAGCATCCCATAATATCTGACGATGTTCCTGTCATGGCAGAAGATGTGACAGGAAGAAGAACGTAGCAATAAAAACTGCTCCTGGACATTTATCAATCTAAGCAACTTTGTACATTTAATTTCCAGTTTTGTGGAAGTCGATTTAGGTGGTCAAAATTCTACTGGAGCTTTAAGCACTTCTTCAATTCTAAAACAATTTCATTTTGGCCACAAATTTTACCTAATAATAAAACATTTACGGTTTATTAAAGGTAATCAAAGCAACACACGAGTATTTAGATTCAAACGCCTTTGTGTAAGACAGACTCGGAGGGCAAAATTCAACTGGAGCTATGAACACTCCGTCAGTTCTGAAGCTGCTCCATTTTAGCCAATTTCTTTCCTATATTTTAGGATCTTTTTGCCAAGAACTGGTTTCCTGGATGGGTAAGAATGCGAGACTGGAAGTATAGGCTCACGTGTAGTCTGCTTTGAGAGAAATAAAAAAAAGAACTATAATAGGTATTCATGTCACCTGGAATCCACACGTGTTTCCATTTAAGAGAGGACTACCCGGACGTCTCTCTCTCTCTCTCTCTCTCTCTCTCTCAACACAAAGAAAACAGAATTGTCTACGAGCAGTTACATATTGCTCAGACACAAAATGAAAAATAAGAGGAAAATTAAAGTTAAACTCTCTCTCTCTCTCTCTCTCTCTCTCTCTCTCTCTCTCTCTCTCTCTCTCTCTCTCTCTCTCTAAGTAAATAAATATATAAATAAACAGATAATAAATTTATAATAAAGATAAAAAAATAAATAAAAAGAAAAATATAAATAAATAAATAAATAAATAGATAAATAAATAAAAACAACACCATCACCCACACACAAACTGTTGCTCATTCAGAAAAAAAAAATAAAGCAAAAATTGTGAAACGCTTTCATCAGCTTGGTTCTTCGCTCTTTTAAAACTGGAAACCCCACACCAAATGTTTTCCTAAAGAAAGAAAACATATAACTTGGACGGGGATGATATATAATCAAAAGAGTTTGAATTGATTTTGATTTTGTACACGCCATTACCTGGTATTAATAAAGGATTTTTTATTTTAAATTTTCGAAATAAACGTGTATATGAATATGGATAGATAATATAATGATATATATAGATAATCTATACATACTGTGGGTATGTGTATATGTTTATATATGTATGTGTATGTATTATATATATATATATATATATATATATATATTATATATTACAGAGAGAGAGAGAGAGAGAGAGGGTTTATTTTCAAAGATATGAAATACATTTTTTATAATACACAATGATGAATCTGACTACACCTGTATACGAAATCAATATAAGAACAAATAAAGTTAAATTATATAATATATTAATACATATATATATATATATATATATATACATATATATATATATATATATATATATATATATATATATATATATATATATATATATATATATGAAGTTGGCACTGATGCTTTCCGTCGCTAGTTGAGCTCGGGATTGGCCGAGGCAACGATGACGTCAGCGTGACGTCACTGATGACGGTATCACCGCGGGGAGGCCTTCATGATAAGATTCCCACTGGTCGGACGAGTCTCTGAATCCGTTCTCGGAAAAACAGTCTTGGCTATTTGGATCAGAAACAGCTGGGAATCCTTTAAAAGTTTTTTTTCGTTTCATTAGCTAATGGAATTTCCTCTGCTTACTGTTCTTGAGGTTTATCATGCAATTCTGTTGCGTAGGATTTCGTGGGTGCTGGAATTCCAGAAATCTCTCTCTCTCTCTCTCTCTCTCTCTCTCTCTCTCTCTCTCTCTCTCTCTCTCCATGGTTTAAAATACTTTAACTAATGTACTTTTAAATTTAGAACATTAAGTAGCGAACTCTCCTCCTCTCTCTCTCTCTCTCTATGTCTCTCTCTCCATGGTTTACAATACTTTAACAAATTTACTTCTAAATTCAGAACATAATGTAGCGAACTCTCTCTCTCTCTCTCTCTCTCTCTCTCTCTCTCTCTCTCTCTCTTATATATCTCCATTGCACGTCGAAACGAGGACTAACAACGCCCCCCCCCCCACAAAAAAAAAAGAATCTCATCTAGGGAGAGCAGTCGAAGAAGTAGCCATCATCATAAATCAGCCGTTCAAAGACCCTTACACACACATACACACACACACACACACCCGAAATCCCTTACCACATGGTCCTCGGCGCCAAGGAGTCGCCCTGTGTCTTCAGACTGCTTTTAATTACGGAGGTTCCATCCATATCTCCGTTCATCCGTCGAATTTTTATCTCTCGTCTAGGGGATGCTATCTCTCGGATGAACACGAAAGGATGATGCCTAGCCTGATAAATTCCTGAGGAGGAGGAGGAGGAGGAGGAGGATTCCTGAAAGGATGAGGGATGATGGGGAACTGTAGGGAAGAGAGAGAGAGAGAGAGAGAGAGAGAGGAGAGAGAGAGAGAGAGAGAGAGAGAGAGATGGCAAAATTAATTTTTTATTCTTTTCCTCCTCATTTTCTTGGTCAACTTTTGACAGTTGATCTTTGAAATATTATTTGCTAAAGACGTACACACACACACACACACACACACACACACACACACACACACACACACACACAGACGATCAGCTTCCCCATACCATCATATTTGAGATGATTACTGAGCTGCTAAAACGCACGTACACATATACATACATACATACATACATGCGAGGTGCGTCAGTATACCAATATACTAATTTAAAAGGTTAGTAGATCAACCAATCCTTTTCCCTTCTACCCTCTGGGTCAAATCACAATCTCCTGCCAATTCTTTCCTATTCCTCCCTCTACCTGACCCTAAAACCAGAAGACACCAAGGGGTCACTGACCCCTCACACCAACAAAACAAAGTGAAGAAATAATAAACGAAACATCAAAACATAAGAGAAAACAAAGTACACCAACCTCACCTGACCTGTGGCTGCGTACCAGAAGAGATCAAGGAAATTGTCACTAGTCGAGTGACCTTGCTTCACCTTGACGTCACAGATTTGACCTGGAATGCCATCAATGGATGTTACGATTTAGATTGACGGGTGCAGTGACGTCATTGGGTGACTTGGCTTAAGCATTGTTGTCATGCTCAAGGTGAACTGAATGGAGAGTTTTTTATATGGATGAAAGTGAAGTTGGTCATTCATCTATTATTATTATTATTATTATTATTATTATTATTATTATTATTATTATTATTATTATCATTATAACAACACCTTATGCTAATAATGCCGTGATGAGTAACACCATTATATTATGATATGTCAGCTAAACATGGAAAGAACGTTAGTTTATTGATGTGAATATTATACCAGAACGATATACTATATATATTATATATATATATATATATATATATATATATATATATATATATATATTGTGCATGTGTTTTTATGTGGGTGTGTTGTGTGTCTATATATGCACTATGAATATGATTTGTAATTATACTTAATTACCTAAGGTTATGTATTTGTGTATATTTATACATATATATGTGTATGTGGGTGCTTGTGTGACATTATATGCACTGTGAATATTATTTGTATCTATTGTTATGTATTTGCGTGTTTGAAATTTCTCTTCATCAGCAAAATAATGTTCGTTTAATCCCTTTCAAAATAAATATTTATTAATATTCATTACTATTAAACAAGAAATCATGATTAGAATTAATGCCATTATAATGATCATTCCCCCCAAAAATCAAAAGTTCTATAATTTTCCAGTACCTATCTAATAGACTACGTGCCTTTACAAACGCACTGTAATCCAATTCCCACGATACTGGAAAAATCCAAAGTCATCATCATCATCATTATCAATCGAGCCAGAATCGAGAACAAAGATCACTTCCTTTCAGTTTAACCCAAATGTCGTATTGCGCCTCGGCCTAATAAACTCGTCTCTATAACATTTATCATACACTAATACGATCAGTTCACCTGGATTAGTAAAAGCATAAGAGGTTTTTTGTTTTTAGGCCGAAGTTGAGAACCGGAGTTTAAGGGTATGACATCATGCCCCACGAATTCCAGCGAGGGGTGGCGTGGTGTGAGAGTGTGTGTGTGTGTTCGTGAGTGCGTCTGTGTTTTGCTTCTTCGTCCTGTAACTCCTTTATCTGAAACACGCATGCGCCTTCTTCCTCAGGTGCTGCGAGAGCTCGTCTCATCTCACCTGTGGCCAGTCCAGTCAGTCTCAGTCGGTCTCGAAGCTTCGTGTCGCGCAGAGACCTCGTCGTGTGCTCCGACGCAAGTTTGTGACTGAGAGCGAAAGATTAGAGAGAGAGAGAGAAACGCCGCTTCGTTTGTTACCTGTCTGTCTGTCTGCAACGGAAACAGAAAAGGTTAAAAAAACTGAGGATATATCTCTCTCCCCTCCAGCCCTTCTCTTCGTTCAGAACCGTCGAACTGAAAGTGTCTTGTCTTTGAGAGACGAGTTGAACCATTTATACACATACTATACCCCCCTACGAAAACATAGGTCCTTGAAGGATGGCAGTAGGATCCGTCCCACGAGAAACCGTCGTCCAGATGCCTGAAGGTGGCGCCTCGATGGAAGCCCAACAGCAAGAGTCCTCTGCAGAAACTGCAACTGCAGGGCCCATTTCCCTCCCGAGGTGCAAATCGCGCCTCTTCAGCTGGCGCGTGGCCGGTGCCGTTCTAGCCCTCCTGGTTGTCCTCGGATGGATATTCATCATCGTGATGCTCATCCTGGAGGAGAAGTGGCAGCTGGTGCTGGTGGCCTGGTTGCTCCTCTACTCCGCCGCCCACTTCTGCTACTGGTACTGCAAGCGCCACAGCCTTATCACGCTACACCGTCATGTAAGTCTACAGACTTTTTTTAAGTCTAATCTTCACTTCTTGAGAATTGCTATAATTTCACTGATCGTCCTCTTGTCTGAGGCTGGAATGAGATAGGGTCTTCGTCATAAGATAAACAAATCTGGGCTTCTTTTTGTGTAATTCTACAGAATTTAGGTCTAATCTTCACTTCTTGAGAGTTGCTATAGTTTGACTGAGCTGGGATGAGATGGGGTCGTTGTCATAGGATAAACAAATCGTGCTTTTTTTGGGCTTAATATTTAATGTGACATATTCTAAAATCTTTCTCCCCGGTTTCATAAGAGCTAAAATTTAAGACAGTCCAGTTGACAGTTTCTGATGAAAACTGATGAAAACACCACATAGCATTTCCGTCTGTTGAAACACATCTCATTCCAACCCATCAAAAGGCGGTGTATTTTTGTTTAAATATAGATTTTTGTGTATTCATAAAACTAATCATGTTTCATCTTATTGGAAATATGTTGCATTTTATCATATTATCATTTCCGATTAAAAGATAGTTCAGTGTGATCCTGATATACAGACAGGGTGCCCATAAAGTCCCAGTACCGTTACAATCAATAAATACTTGTAATGGTACTGGGACTTTATGGACAACCTGGATAAATGTAGCTTTGACAAGTGTATCTGACAACTTTCTATTGTTGATGCCCATACCATTTTTAGCTTAGAATGCAAACACGTTTATCACTTCAAGTATCGTACTTTTCAAGTGTCTGGTAACACATAATTCAAGGACAATGGTTAGAGATTTTATCTCGACAATATATAAGCTAATATGAAATGATCGAAATAATCTTTGGAAGATAAATATGTATTTCGATTCCAGTTTTCTCCACATGAACCGATCGAAGTAAGATTGACTGATTGTTGTTGTTGTTTTTTTTTAATCAGTAATAAGGGGAAGTAAAAAATAAATATATTAAACAATAAGTCCTCATATAAGAAAAAGTTTTTTGTTTAAACTGTTAAGTCACAGAACAAACAAGTTGTCCACGAATATTGTAAAATAGCGACCCATAAATAAAAGCAGGGCACATTTGATAAGCCGAAGAGGATTAATGAAGATGATAGTTGTATCATATGCGTAGAACACAACGCTTTGACGCGGTGTTAGCCGTAATAGCCGGTCCCAGAGTGGCGAGTTTTTTCCTCTCTCTCTCTCTCTCTCTCTCTCTCTCTCTCTCTCTCTCCCTCTCCTCTCTCTCTCTCTCTCTCTCTTCTCTCTCTCTCTCTCTCTCTCTCTCTCTCTCTCCTAACCACGCTGGTGTTCCATCTACCCAAAAGGTCACAGAGTCCATGATGGTTTTAGCAGGATCCTGGTTTTAGCCTTAGGATAACCTATTCTCTCTCTCTCTCTCTCTTGACAGCCGAAACGCTTATCAGCTATAATTCCATTCTGGGTGCGAGTTATTCCCAAGGTGTAGTAATAGGTCTAGAATTAGATAGTACTAGGTGATGTTTGTGGCTATATATATATATATATATATATATATATATATATATATATATATATATAATATATAATTTGTGTGTGTGTGTGTTAGCTATGTACCTTCATGTAAACACACGCATCATCCCACAAACAAGAAGTTGATCTCCTCTCCAGTGCTTCCTTGTGGTTTCCAAACAGCGTGAAGCAGGTCACGTCCGTAGGAAGGTAAGCGGCTGATATTGTAGCCTGACCGGTGTAAGGGGAGATAGGGGAGGGAGAAGAGGAAGAGGAGGGGTAGGTGAAGAGCTCTGCTCCGCTACAAAGCAGAACAAAACAAAAGGTGGTCTGAGTGACTGAGTCTCCTACAACTCCTTTTATTTTTGCTCGCCTGAGCGCTCGCGCGTTAGCGAGGCTTTGAGTACAACACAGGGGAAAGTTTCGATGTTACCAGGTTGTTTTCAAGTAACTAATCCAGGAGAAGAAATCTGCGAGCTGATATCTATTCCACACTACCGAACGTTTTAATTAAACGTTTTTCTATCCTTGTACTCGTTCACTCACGCCCACTCAGAGGCGCCTTACCGATAGCTCTTACGCCCACAGTTGACCTTCAGGGCGCCGCAGAGACGCTTCTGACTGAAGGCGTCACAGGAAACTCCCCCCCCCCCCCCACCCCCCCCCCACACACCCCCCCCCCCCAACAGTTGACAAATCATGCGGCTCGGTAGCGACGCATAAGAAATTGCCCGGATGTGTCTCATTAGATTATAAAGAAGTTCTACTGCAACTGGTATTGCGCGCGATGACGTTCCGAGTCACTCGAAGCGATCTTTTCGTTAGTTCGTTTTCTAAGTTGTGTCACTATGGATTGTTTTCAGGATAAGCAACCCTGATTTGAGGGTAACCCTGATTTACTTTGGGAAATAAAGAGTAACCCTGATTACTACCTTGGCCTATGGACGAAAGGTAGAAATGTTTGATATTAATGATTACTGATTCGTCGTTTTGAAATGGCCACAAACCTGTGTGACCTCCGAATCCATTTTAGAGGCGATTATTTTTTAATAAAACCGCGATTTACGTTTTCAGATATTTTCATATAATCATTCACTTGATTTCAATGCTAAAATTTGTCGCTAATTTCACAATCTTGACGGGGAATGCTGACTTGATTAAGTAGATTCTGATTAAATCTGTCATACAAGAAATAAGTCTTGCAAACTTGAATTCATGATTTCTAAAATTTCGAGAAATTGACGAAGAAGTATCTCGCCTATACCGTTGAGACTTGAGTTCAAATTCCAACTTTTTTTTTTTTTCTGTGCGCGGTCACAGTCCACGAAAAAAAAACACGAATACCTACGACTTTTACGACGTAACTCGACGGGTATCACCTCGAGGCGAATACACGAACACATACACACACTGACCGGTGGTGGTCATCTTCGGGAAAGGACTCCGGACTCCGTCGCGTTTTCTCTTCCCCGAAAGTGACCCCAGAGCACCTTGCACTTGGGCGTCACGACCCTACGAGAACAGATGTTCTTCTCAGATAATGCTGACTGTTTGGACGTCGATAATGGCTATTATACCCGGGCGGCTTTCTTCGTGCGACCTATCATACTTTCGTGGAAGCTTCGGCAAATCGTGCGTGATTTGGTGAGAGGAGAGCGCCGAAAACCGAACTGACCACGACGACGTGGCCGACGACGCGAGAAAGTTTTTTTTGCGTTGGAGGGAACTGGAACGAACGTTCCCTCAATTTTTGTCTTCCGTTACTGGAAGTCTCGGAAAGGGGTGGTTGTCAAATCAACTTGGTTCCTTTCGTAATGGCGGTTTTTAGACGTTCCTACACACAGGGAAATATTGATTTATATGGCTTGGTTTCAATTTATTTTCGATTTCTGTATGAGTCTGCCCTTTATCAAATGTTATGCGAAAAGAAACGAAATAGATTCTGGACGAATAAAAGCCATAAACACAAAATTGTTGGTTTGTATGGTGTGTTTACGTTGCATGGAACCAGTGGTTATTCAGCAACGGGACCAACGGCTTTACGCGACTCCCGAACCACGTCGAGAATGAACTTCTATCACCAGAAATACACCGAGGTGGCAAGCCATTACCATACCAACCACGCCACTGAGGCGCTCATAAACACAAAATGAACACTGCCAATCTACATAAATCTGGCGCTGTATCGCAATGACAGCCAAACACACCCGCATCTTAATTATGACAGTATCTTAGTAATTATCGAAAATAAACCGCAAAAATTTCTCACCGCAGTGAAAATCCATCAAAAAATATTATCTCTTTTACATAAACACATCACCCTGAGTTTTTCTTGAGGGAACAAATATAAACAATATTTCGGCGAAGGGGCTTCATACTACGAACGCGGTGAAAAGGCCCTATGGTACAACCAGGCGGTTCTTCTTCTTCTTCTCTTCTTCTTCTTCTTCTCCCTTGACCTTAGGATCCTTGGCTCTATAGTATAGATTCTCCCTGATCCTGTACAGGCCTTTAGATATTATATATATATATATATATATATATATATATATATATATAATATATATATATCTCTCTCTCTCTCTCTCTCTCTCTCCTATGAGCTGGGGGTTTGGTTTACATGCAAATGTTCTATAAAGAAACAAGTGAATATATATATATATATATATAATATATATATATATATATATAGATAATATACATTTACATACAGTAACGGAAGTTACCCATTACGAAGTTCGCCTTTGTAATCCTTCCTAAGTGAGCAACAGTTTCTATGTAAATCAGCGTGGTTCGCGGCCGTACAACCGGATATGTTTGCATATCCTTCTTAAAAGGGACTCGGTGCGCGTGTACTGAAAAAAAGGAAGGACTCCCTCTCGGTACTATACTCGGTACTCGATTTGCAAAGGAGTGGCGGCGCTAGGATCAATTTGCGTAGTTTTTTTTTTTTTTTTTTTTTTCAATGTAGTTCTTTTTTGGGGGGAGTCTTCGTTGTTTTATAGATTGTATTCTTCTCTATTTGTTTATGTTTTTTTTTTTTGGGGGGGGGCTTTGTTGTTTTATAGGCTTTATTCTTCTCTATTTGTTTATTAATTTAACTGTGAAGTTTTTATATGATTTATTTACATGTGAATGGTCCTAAATTTTGTTGAAATGGAAATTGAAATATAGAAATATACAAGAGACGATTAAGATTCGCTTTAAACTTAGAAATGATTGAGATGACTGAGAACCGTTTTAATCTCAGACGTTATTGAGATGATTGAGAACTGATTAAACTGAGAAGTGACTGAGATGATTGAGAATTGTTTTAAGCTGAGACGTTAGTGAGATGATTGAGAACTGATTTAAACTGAGAAGTGATTAAAATAATTGAGATTTGATTTAAACTGAAAAATTACTAATATTGAGAATTGCTTTGATCTGAAAAATGACTAATACTGAGAATTGCTTTAAATCTGATAAATCAATTGAGAACTTGATCTACAGTGAGAAATTATTCAGATACTTAAGAGTTGCTTTAAACAATGTTTTGATTCAGTAATTTAAAAGCAAATGATATTCCTGCCAATGCACAAGAATTTAGTTACATTGGAAAACTTAAAAAAAAGTGGATATTGCACTTACGAACGAACACACTACATCAACACACACACATACACATCTATTGTCTTGCACACACATACACAGCTATTGTCTATTTCTATTGTTATATATAAGCGTAGCTTATATATGTATCTGCCTTCTCATCTACGGCTTGGGTATTCTGTACCCCAAAGGGGTCATGGAAGACGTAGTATGCTTATCACTTTCCTGACTGGCCAAGGCCCCCTGATACAAGCGTCACAAATCCAGTAATCAGCCAATTAATCTCCACGAGAATCCAGAGAAAGAGAGAGAGAGAGAGAGAGAGAGAGAGAGAGAGTTCTGTCAGATGACAGGGGGAGAGATAAATGCTTAGGCCTAAGAGTCCCTCTCTTAAGTCCACCGCGGCCCTGCTGGCTGGAAGAATTATCATTATAGCAGCCGCTAAGGGTACTTGAAGGTGAGAGGAGGAGGAGGAGGAGGAGGAGGAGGAAGAGTTGGTCTCTAATGACAGAAGAAGAAGAAGGACAAAAGAACAATGTTGCGGTCGAGCAGGAGTGTAGCATTTCTTGCTGATATCTCCGATTATCTGTCCCAAGACTCCATTCTTTTCCAAGATTCTTCACACTCCATTTCTTCTTCTTCTTCTCTCTCTTCTCTCCTTCCTCCTCCTCCTTCTTCCTTCTTCTTCTTCTTCTTCTTCTTCTTCTTCACCTTCCACAGGCGTCATACCTTCCAGAACCCCCTCGGCTGGAAGGCCATTTGTGAATGCCACGGTCAAGGCCTCCCTCCCTCTCTCTCTCTATCTCTCTCTCTCTCTCTCTATCTCTCTCTCTCTCTCTCTCTCTCTGGAGCGTCCGCGGCTTCCAGGCAGCTTTTAATCGCTGCTGCGGAGTTGAACAGAATCGAGTGGATTTAGTGGAGAGGAATGTGTGTGTGTGTGTGTGTTAACGCTTTGAAATTGGCTTTCTTATATATATATATACACATATATAGATATAATAATCTATATATTATATCTATATGTATAATAATACCTCTAATTTACAAAAAGGGCAAAGGCATTGTTCATTAAGTAAATTCGGATTTCATATCAAGCTCAGTTTTGATGCACTAACTTAACCTTCTTGGAAAATTGCATCGTCAGACATACAAACAAACAAGCCACAGCTGTAAATCAATCTTTGTAATTTGTTTGAATGGTTTATCTAGGTACTGCGCGCGCGCGCACACACATATGTATATAATTTGAACAAGTTCTATTTTACACTTAAGCTCGATTGTAATGAGTGCTCAAATTCGCCATTTAATAATAATAATAATAATAATAATAATAATAATAATAATAATAACCTCATAAAAATTCTGATGCGAAAAAAAATTATAAAACCAGGAAATGGTTTGGACCGTAATACAATTTCCTACGAGAAGATTTTTTTTTTTTTATTCTCATGAGAATTTCTAACCCAGCCCTATGTCATTACTCATTTCTGAGAGGTCACGTACTATTCCGTTGCCTCAGCCGGCTCCATGACCGAAAAGTTGGCCCGGTCCCCGGTCAAAACGGTCTGCGATACACGAGACCATGACGGTCTCACTTCTCGGTGTGTGTCGTCAACTCTCTCTCTCTCTCTCTCTCTCTCTCTCTCTCTCTCTCTCTCTCTCATATCTGAGATGGCCTATTCCCTTGAGAACAAGGGAATAGGCGAAGCCTGGGAACCAGAGAGCTCCACTGCGCAGATGTTTCTGCGCACCTGACGCGCATGCGCGTTGCGTCTCTGATGAGAGGGCGTCTAGCAAATGATGACTTGAACAGCAGGAACCCTTTCTTCGAATTTGGTGGACTGGCCAGTGTACTTCCTCATAAGTACCGTATCTGCTCGTATTCTAGTATGAGAATTGTCAGTATCACTGTCATGTTCTCTGGATGAGATTTCCAGTCGTACCCTCTGGAAATTGAAATCTATGTTTCCTTCCAGACTATGGTAGTTTCTATTTATTTTTCTTCCTGAATCATCGTAAAATTTCAACCAATAATTCCAGTTACGGCCTAGAAATTTCCAGTCAAACTGCCAGTCATTTTTACTGTGATCTTTCGTGGAAGAATCCATTCTCTTATGAAAATCATAACTACAAACACTTCCAGGCAGACTCTTGAAAATATAACAAACATCCAGTCATAATTCCAGTCACAAACCATGGAAATTCCCAGTCATGACTAATGGAAATCTAGAGTCATGTTCCCGAGCACAACTTTCAAAAATTGTAGGAAACTTCAAGCAGAAAAATTGACTGTCATAACCCCTTCGAAAATTCCAGTCTTGGATTCTGGTCAGGATCCAGAGCAGATATCTGAAGTAATATAGTTAATAATGTAACCTCATTTGCAAAATAAAAGATGAGGCAGTATAAATGATCATAGAAGTGCCAATTATATGTTATTTTACAACTCGAAAGTTTTATATACTAAACCACCTCCTACGGACAATATTTACCATTCTCTCTCTCTCTCTCTCTCTCTCTCTCTCTCTCTCTCTCAGGAGAACAAGAGATCGAATGAAACGAAGGAAAAGGGCATCAACAATACAAAATAAAGTGTCAGACATTTAGGCCTAAGAAAACCATTTTTTCTTCTTCTTCTTTTTATGAGTCTCTCCAGGTCCCTAACCTCGTTCCTCTCTCTCCCAGCAGATAAGGTTACGCGTGCTCACCCACTCCAGGAACGCCGAGAACGGGGAGAAAGCCGACAAGCCCCCGACCTACGACGAGGTGATGAAGACCGAGGCGCCTCCCCCGGCCTACTTCACAGTCGTCTCGGAGGCCTTCAAGATGCCTTCGGCGGGAGTCTCCCCCTGCGTCCCCGCGGACGTGCCCTCGGTGTCCTCCTGCGTCGAGAAGCAGCAGTCACAAGCCGCCTCCGGCAACGAGGACTCTAAGAAGACGAAGAGCAGCAAGAAGATGAAGAACAGCAGCAACATGCTGACGATCGAGATCCGCGAGTGTCCCCCAGCCTACCAGAGCCCCAGGTCCCCCCGGGCGCTTTCCCCGAGGATCCTGCCTTCGATCCACGAGGCTGGAGGTTCCCTTGTGACTGCTACCGCCGCAGCTTCTGCCGCAGCGACGGCCACAGCTGCGTTCTCCTACTTCGTCCCGACTACCGCCGGAGACGCCGACGCGGCGGCTGCTACGACAGCAGCAGCGGAAGACCCCATCAGGAACCCCATCGTCCAGCACTTGAGGTCTGCGACGATGCCCACACTGGAGGTCTCCTCCAACGTCGATGTCTCCAACGGAAGTGCGGAGGAAGAAGGAGGAAGAGGAGAGGTAACAAGGAATGTCAGAGACCAAATTGAAGAGGTCGACGTCCACAGATCGTCGATCTTGTAAAAGAAGTGAACCACTATTTTTAAATAATTTATTGTTTTTTTTTTATCTTGTTATTAATCTCTTTCCGGGTGATATTTATATGTACAAATATTATAATTAAGTCATGAATAACCTGCGTACAAATGCTGTGCCCTGTTAAAAATTTAACGTTGTTATCATCAGACCCCCCCCCGCTCAGTGACAACCTTGTTACCAATTAGACTTAAGGCCAATATGTTATATATATTTTATATAATATTCTATATATCCAATAAGCTTTTCGCTCCTCCACTTTGTTTGAAGTCGAAGCAAAGTGCAAAGTCAAGCGGAAATCGCCCTTGTGATCCTTAGCTGTAAGGGTTTTTTTTAATATCTTTTGACAATTTACTGTCAAATAAATGAAATAATCCTGAAACTTCTCTGTTCTTATCCCGTGTGCGAATGTCTGCAGATTATTACTTTACACAACAAGCTCTGAATGTTCATGATGGGTACAACATACTATTAATTTATGCCCATTCCAATTATGGCTTCATTTATTAAGAGACCTAACTGCCAAGGTCCCTTAAGAAGAGACCCTCAATAGGAGGCTTTAATTGATAATAGGAAGGAAAATGTCCATTATCCCATAAAAGAGAAATGATAAAATGGACAAATGATACCTGTTAACACAAGGGAAGACACTAAGGTGTCTCATTCACATAATATCTATATCAAAGGAGGATTCCAATAAGGGAAAGTACAGGGTGACTTCTATGCCACAAGGGAAAGCACCAATGATCTCCCATTTCAAGAAGGGAAACTGTCAATATTCCTTATAACAAAACCAGACAGAAAGTATCAAGGACCTTTTCATCACAAAGGGAAGTACCAATGATCCCTCAACCCAAAAAGGAAAGTACCTATGATCCCTCAGCCTAAAAAGGAAAGTACAAATGATCCCTCAGTCCAAAAAGAAAGCATCAATGATCCCTCAATCTAAAAAGGAAAGTACCAATGATTCTGGAATCCAAAAAGGAAAGTACCAGTGATATCACAATTCAAAAAGAAAAGTACCAATGACACCTCAATCCAAAAAGGAAAGTACCAATGATTCCTCAGTCTAAAAAGGGAAGTACTAATGAGCCTGGAATCCAAAAAGGAAAGTACCAGTGATCCCTCAATCTAAAAAGGAAAGCACCAATGATCCCTCAATCCAAAAAGGAAAGTACTAATGATTCTGGAATCCAAAAAGGAAAGTTCCAATGATTCCTCACTCTAAAAAGGAAAGTACTAATGAGCCTGGAATCCAAAAGGAAAAAGAAGGACCATGATCCCTCAATTCCAAAAGGAAATACCAATGATCCCTCATCCTAAAAGAAAGGTACCAATGATCCCTCAATCTAAAAAGGAAAGTCAATTGAATCCCTCATCCAAAAAGGAAAGTACCAAATGATCCCTCAATTTAAAAAGGAAATTACATGATCCCTCATCCAAAAGGAAAGTACCAATGATCCCTCAATCCCTAAAAGGAAAGTACCAATGATCCCTCATTCCAAAAAGGAAAGTAAGATCCCTCAATCTAAAAAGGAAAAGTACCAGATCCCTCAATCTAAAAAGGAAAGTACCAATGATCCCTCAATCTAAAAAGGAAAGTACCAATGATCCCTCAATCTAAAAAGGAAAGTACCAATGATCCCTCAATCTAAAAAGGAAAGTACCAATGATCCCTCAATCTAAAAAGGAGGTACCAATGACCCTAAATCTAAAAGGAAAAGTTTACAATGATCCCTCAATCTAAAAAGGAAAGTACCAATGATCCCTCAATCTAAAAAGGAAAGTACCAGTGATCCCTCAATCTAAAAAGGAAAGTACCAATGATCCCTCAATCTAAAAAGGAAAGTACCAATGATCCCTCAATCTAAAAAGGAAAGTACCAGTGATCCCTCAATCTAAAAAGGAAATAACCAAGATCCCTCAATCTAAAAAGGAAATACCCTGATCCCTCAATCTAAAAAGGAAAGTACCAATGATCCCTCAATCTAAAAAGGAAAGTACCAATGATCCCTCAATCTAAAAAGGAAAGTACCAATGATCCCTCAATCTAAAAAGGAAAGTACCAGTGATCCCTCAATCCAAAAAGGAAAGTACCAGTGATCCCTCCAACTAAAAAGGAGTACCCATGATCCCTCAATCTATAAAGGAAAGTAAAAACCCAGGTGATCCCTCAAATCTAAAAAGGAAAGTACCAATGATCCCTCAATCTAAAAAGGAAAGTACCAATGATCCCTCAATCTAAAAAGGAAAGTACCAGTGATCCCTCAATCTAAAAAGGAAAGTACCAATGATCCCTCAATCTAAAAAGGAAAGTACCAATGATCCCTCAATCTAAAAAGGAAAGTACCAATGATCCCTCAATCTTAAAAGGAAAGTTAACCAATGATCCCTCAATTCCTAAAGGAAAGTAACCAATGATCCCTCAATCTAAAAAAAGGAAAGTAACCATGATCCCTCAATCCAAAAAGGAAAGTACCAATGATCCCTCAATCTAAAAAGGAAAGTACCAATGATCCCTCAATCTAAAAAGGAAAGTACCAGTGATCCCTCAATCTAAAAAGGAAAGTACCAATGATCCCTCAATCTAAAAAGGAAAGTACCAGTGATCCCTCAATCTAAAAAGGGAAAGTACCAAGTGATCCCCTCAATCTAAAAAGGAAAGGTACCAATGATCCCTCAATCCTTAAAAAGTAAAGTACCATTATCCCGCTCATCTAAAAAGGAAAGTACCGCAATGCTCCCTCAATTCCCTAAAAAGGAAAGTAGCCAATCATTCCCTCAAATCTAAAAATGGAAAGGTACCAATGATCCCTCAATCTAAAAAGGAAAGTACCCAGTGATCCCTCAATCCTAAAAAGGAAATTTTACCAATGGAATTCCCTCAATCCTAAAAGTAAAGTACCAATGATCCCTCCCTAACAATTCTAAAAAGGGAACGTACCGCAGTTATCCCTCAATCTAAAAAGAAAGTACCAAGGATCCCTCAATCTAAAAAGGAAAGTACCGCAATGATTCCCTCAATCTAAAAAGGAAAGTACCAAGGTGAAATCGCCTCAATCTAAAAAGGAAATAATCCCAATGATCCCTCATCTAAAAAGTGAAAAGTAAAGCGGCAATGATCCGCCTCAATCTAAAAAGGAAAGTACCCGCAAGTGATCCCTCAATCTAAAAAGGAAAGAGTACCAATGATACCCTCAATCTAAAAAGGAAGTACCAATGATCCCGATCCTAAAAGGAAAGTACCGAGTGATCCCTCAATCTAAAAAAGGAAAAGTACCAATGATCCCTCAATCTAAAAAGGAAAGTAGCCCAATGAATCCCTCAATCTAAAAAGGAAAGTAAAGCCAGTGATCCCCTCAAATCTAAAAAGGAAAGTACCCAATGATCTCGCTCCAATGCTAAAAAGGAAAGGTACCAATGATCTGCCTCATCTTAAAAAGGAAAGTACCAAATGATCCCTCAAATCTAAAAAGGAAAGTACCAGTGATCCTCCCTCAATCTAAAATAAAAAGGAACAAGTACCGCAATGTCGCCTCAATCCCTAAAAAGGAAAGTACCTCGTGAATCCCTCAAAAATCTAAAAAGGAAAAGTTACCAATGAATCCCTCAAATCTTAAAAAGGGAAAGGTACCTCAATGATTCCCTCAATCCCTAACAAGGAAAGTCGGGCCAGTAAAAATGGCCCTCAATCTAAAAAGGAAAGTACTCAGATGATCCCTCAATCCTAAAAAGGAAAGTACCAATGACCCTAATCTAAAAAGGAAGTACCCAATGATCCCTCCCAATCTAAAAAGGAAAGTTACCAATGGAATCCCTCAATCTAAAAAGAAATTAGGTCCCTAATGATCCCTCAATCTAAAAGACAGTGAAAGTACCCAATGATCCCTCAATCTAAAAAGGAAAGTTCCAAAAATGGAATCCCTCAATCTAAAAGAGGAAAGTACCAATGATCCCTCAATCCTAAAAAGGAAAGTACCAGTGAAATCCTCTCAATCTAAAAAGGAAAGTACCCAGTGAATCCCTCAATTAGAAAAGGAAAGTACCAAAAAAGGTGAAATCCCTCAATCTAAAAAGGAAATACCAGTGATCCCTCAAATCCAAAAGTAAAGTACCCACGGCAATTTGAATCCCTCAATCTAAAAAGGAAAGTACCAATGATCCCTCAATCTAAAAAGGAAAGTACCAAAGACCCTTTAATCCAAATAGGAGCATAACCTTGACCAGTGCCAGTGAGCTCTATAATA
This sequence comes from Macrobrachium nipponense, assembly GCF_015104395.2. Classification (NCBI taxonomy): domain Eukaryota; kingdom Metazoa; phylum Arthropoda; class Malacostraca; order Decapoda; family Palaemonidae; genus Macrobrachium; species Macrobrachium nipponense. Next base: position 29,341,659 of record NC_061090.1, on the reverse strand, counting down.
TAATACAACAGAAAGTACCAATGATATCTTTACCATAGGAAAAGTACTCTTATTCTGTATCGCAAAGTACCAATGATCCCAGTAGCAGAAAATACGAATACCAATGATCTCTATATCATAAAGGAAAGTAGTAATTATCCTTGTATATCATTAAGCAAAAGTGCCAATGACCCCATGTTTCATGAAGAAAAGTACCAATGATCCGTATATCATAAAGGTAACAATGACTCCTAGATCATTAAGGAAAATGCGAATAATTCCTGTATCATAATCGAAAGTACCAATGACCCCTATATCATAAAAGTGGTAATGATCTCTGTAGAATTAGGAAAAGTATCAGTGGTCCTCAGTATCATTAGGGAGAGTACAAATTATCTCTACTTAAAAGGAATAGTGCTAATAATAACTACAGTAAAATGAAAAGCAAAAATAAAACTGCAGAGATAACTTCTGCAAGTCAGTAACTACTAAGCTCTAGTCATTATAAATTACGAACTAAAAATCGGTTCACGTCATCTCACTGACTCTGAAGTAAAGAATTCTCATTGTTGTGAATTCATGTACGACACAAGAAACTACTAACTTTGAAAACATCACAAGGAAACGACTCTGGTAAACTCTATGACAAAGATACAATAAAAAGCGTTAAAAGTGACTGCTTTAGAATTTAATAGTAACCTGGAAGATCCGTTTTGTAATTTTCATTGAAATATTCATGAAATTTCCCCACCACAAGCGTCCTCTACAAAACACTCGACGATCTGTGACCCTTTTGCTTATAATGACCGAATTCCAGATCCTAGTTTCCTCTGATCTTCGATCTTTCACTTACTGACTTTGACTTACGATTTTCAAAAATCGTTCGACCGAGTGGAAGAAACATCAAGTAATGCTTCATCAAACCCTTAGTTTCCTTTGACCTTCGACCTTTCACTTTTTGACCTTGACTTACGTTTTAGAAATCTGTCGGAGAAGTAAAACAAACATACTATTTTCATTTAACATTTCATTCACTGGCCTTGACTTACGGCTCAAAAAATCAACCGGCCGACTGGAAGAAACATCCAGTAATGCTTCTACTGCAACGATTCTCGTCCCCAGTGACTTGTAACTTCCTGTTTCGGGAACCAGCAGAAGCAGTAGAAGCAGCTGCTGATGTTGCCTAAGGCAGCGGAAGAGACCGATGCGGGAAATGATGGGAAAGATTTACTTAATTGGGATGGAATGGGAAATGGAGACTATCATCTGGATGGGTGAATTTTAATGGAAGTGAATGGATTCATAGGTGTCTTTGGAACACGACTGGGTTACAATTTTCGAATGACAATCTCTGATGACTGAGGATAACTTTTCATAATAATAATAATAATAATAATAATAATAATAATAATAATAATAATAATAATAACAATAATAATAATAATAATAATATTATTATTATTATTATTATTATTATTACTATTATTACAATTTTCAAATGACAATCTCTGATATCTGAGGATAATAATAATAATAATAATAATAATAATAATAATAATAATAATAATAATAATAATAATATAGTAATAACAACAATAATAATAATAATATTATTATATTATTATTATTATTATTATTATTATTATTATTATTATTATTATTATTCAGTAGACGAACCCTGTTCATATAGAACAGGCCAAAAGGGACCACTGACTTGAAATTCAAGCTTCCAAAGAATATTATGGTTTTCATTTGAAAGCCGCAACAAAAGTATTATGTAATACAGAAAGTAGAGATCAGTCATTAGTAAAGAAAGGATTGCGACTGATGACTGATTCAGTCAAAATATTGTTTCTTAGAATCGCTAACCGAACTCTGTGTTGACTTAATATTGAGAGGGAAAAATTCTTCCATTTGTATCCGAAATTAAATCAATATTTACTGAAACGAGACTGTCCTCAAAGCAATGTCTTCCTCGCCCATTCGCTGTTATGGTAAATTTTGGCCACTCGAATAGCAATACGTAGCAGTGAGCTGTGATAGTCACAATAAAGTTGTGAGATGACTGGCGAGTTCTTATCTGGGCAGGAAACTGTCCCACTGATCGTTGCTTGGTTTGTCTCTCGTTCAACACACTACGTAGACTGGCAAATGAATCTGTTTGCATATGATAGTAAAGAACACACACATACACATACGCATTTACATGTCTGTGTATTTGTGTATATTTAAACCAGTATATATAAATATATGTGTCTATTCGTAAATGAGATAATACTACAAAACTGTAAAATCAATTCGCATTCTTCAGAACCTTTTGAAATGATTCCCAAGAAGCTAAACCCTTGAAACATCATCAAACATTCTATATCCCATACATAAGATGAAACAATTCCAGGCACTATATTCGTACAAAAAAAATTCATACAACGGCCTAACCTTAGTGAAAAATACAAGAAGTACATTACATCTCTTTAGAAAAATTCCCTTCTAAAGTAGTTTATTTAATCCAATACAAATACTTGAGGACACATAAGGATAAATTTACCCATGCTTTCATTATTATTATTATTATTATTATTATTATTATTATTATTATTATTATTATTATTATTATTAGTCAGAAGATGAATCACTATTTATACAGAAGAAGCCATTAGTGGTCAATGACATTAAATTCAAGCCTCGAAAAAATATTAGTGTCCATTTGAAACAAATTACAGAAGACAACAGGAAATGCAAAAAAAACATCATTGATTAGAAAAGAAAGAAAATTAATAAAAATAACTAAAAATAGGAGTAATTGGAATTCAAATATGTAAAAGAGAAAAATCCAGATTTAGGTGGTTTCAACATTCACTTTCAATGGCATGCGTGCACTCATGACGTTTGTCCCAGCTCTTTGTAATGTATCCGATACGCGGTGGGTATGGATGGGGCATGATGCCCATGCCAATTGGGTTCGCGTTTTTGGAATGGAGGTGTGGTGTGACTGCAAAATAACAGCCTGACTTGTGCCTTTGGTTTAGAGGTGACGATGCTATTGGTTTTACGTTGGTATTTGTACCGGATAAATTATACATCATATATCTATATATATATATATATATATATATATATATATATATATGCATATATATGCATACATACATATATGTGTGTATTATACATTAAGCTACAAATGTCCTTTAATGGATATCCAATCCGCTCTACCTCGGAATTAATATATTTTCACATACGTTAACCGAGAGGGAAATTTTTCAGTTGATAATCATTCCTTCCTCTCATGGATTCGAACCAGCGCTCAAGAGGAGAAATCGGGACTTCAGCGATTTAACCGACTCGGCCAACAATTCCGTAACATCCCTGAAGTCCTGATTTCTCCTCTGTACGCTGGTTCGAATCCAAGAGAGGACGAAATTAACATCAACTAAAAAAAATTCCCCTTCAGTTAACATAATATGAAAAATACTACTTCCGAGGTAGAGCGAATGGATATTAAAGGACATTTGTAGCTTAATGTATATTAGGTTAATGTAAAATTATTATTACTTTTGTTGGTTTAAATCAGCCTTGTTTACATTTAAGTTAACTTAAATGTAAACAAGGCTGATTTAAACCAACAAAAGTAATAATAATTTTACGTTAACCTAATAATGTATATACACATATGTATGTATGCATATATATACATATATATATGTGTGTATATACACGTAACGTATAATTTATACTGGTGCACATACAAAAAAAAAAGCATTATGACCTCTAAATCAATTCCGGGGTAGAGGGAATTGGATATTAAAGGACATTTGTAGCTTAATGTATCTATGTATGTATATCAGTCCCCGTGATGTGATAAAAATTCATGTATATATATATATATATATATATAATGTATACATAAGTGTGTGTATGTGTGATATATATATATATATATATATATATATATAATATATATATATATATATATACATAAGTGATATATATATATATATATATATATTTATAGTATATAAGTGTGGGTATATATATATATATTTATATTATATTGGTACTTATAGTGTGTATGGTATATATGTATATATCTATATATTATATATATTATATATGATATATATATATATATAATATATCTATATATATATATATATATATATATATATATATATATATATATATAATAATATATATTATATATATATTATATATATACATTCAACAACATTCCCATCACTCTATAACTGAATAACCTTCCTCGTCTCCTGAAAGTTCATGAATAACAAACAGACCAAATCAGGAAGTCATCAAACCCGGAATGACTGAACTGATAAAACCCACTAAACAACATTCCTCGGCAATGCTATTTTTATTCCACTTCCTTCGTAACCAAACCACGAAAAGAATATTTATCAATGCATCGTCGACAGAAAACCACAATCAGAGCAGAGTATAATAAAAACTCGTTAAATCTAGTTCGGTGACGTCAAAAATAAAAATAAAGACCAGAATATCAATTATTCGAGTCGCTCAAACTAAGGGATCAGTTCAATCCGACCACAAGTCCAGTAGAGAGAGAGAAACGTTTACGGAATAGCGGACTAGTATTGAATACGAACATTGAATACGAACGTTGCTTGCTACAAGTCGGGGAAGTTACCTCGTAAACTGGCTTTAAACCAGATACCTCTTATACTTAAGTTTTTGCTTCGTACAATTTTAATGATATGGTCGTTGGGAAGGAGACGATCTGCTAAAATGACCTGTTGTCCTCTGACTTTAGGTCACATTAGTTGCTGAATAGGTCATATGTGTTGATATAGGTCGCATTACTTGCTATGCAGGTCATATTACTTGCTAGATAGGTCACTCTACTCGCTAAACAGGTCGCATTAGATGCTAGAAAGGTTATCTTGGTTGCTGGCTAGGTCACATCAGTTGTTGGACAAGTCACGTTAGTTGCCAAATGAGTCACATTAATTGCTCGATAGGTCATATATCAGTTGTCAGATAATTCACAATAGTTAGCAGACAGGTTACGTCAGTTGTTAGAGAGGTGGTGGTTGTTGTTGTTGTTGTTGTTGTTCTTTGAAAAACCTAAAAAGGTATGAAAAAGGATTTTCACATTGAGTTAAAGGTACAAGAATATTAGGGCAGGATATTTATGATTTATTTACAAGAATGGAAATGTAAATAAATAAATAAATAAACAATGTGCATGTTAAACAGTAACAGAAAAATTATTTCTTATAAAATATAGCGTATTGATCTTAATTTTCGTTGGTGAAACAACGCTCTATATAACCTTAGATTCTAGCACGCCTCCCGAATAAGCAGAAGGTTGGATCACGCCTTGTTGCTTCTGGAGACCAAAGGTCGACCCCAATACGTTATTGACTTTGGAACTGTAGGATATACAATCGTTTCCTACAACATCCAGACACTGAATCTAAGTCCCAAGTTGTCAGTCAACTGTCGTGGGTAGCAACCAGCACGGAGAAGCTTTCGAGGCTAGCAACATCATCACATACAGATTTTCTGAGAACGAAAAGCTTTAACATTCTGTAAAGCAAACGCCCGGCCCCCGCCTCTCTCTCTCTCTCTCTCTCTCTTTCTCTCTCTCTCTCTTCTCTCTCTGAGAAAAAAAGACTAATTGCTGCCATAGCAATTCTTCCATTAATGTATTTGAAATTCTCAATCATATTTATTTAATTATCTGCTCTAATTTAACTACTTAGTTTACTTTTTTATTTTTTCATATACGTATTCTATCCTGTGGAACACCATTCAATAAATTAATGATAACTTTTTTTTTTTTTGCTTCATTTCTTATGAAAGTGTACTGCACCATCAACATAAATAATGACGAATGATAATGAAACGTCCATTCACAGAATAAAATATTATATATGTGTATATATATATAAATAACAATAATATAAAATAAAAATACCCAAGAAATAAATTCTCCCATACAAGACCTCCCCCCTTCTCCCTTCTCAGAAACGAACAAGGTATGGCCGGGCATTAATAACGACCCGTCACAGACGTGCCCAGTACCCGCACGTGAGGGATCTTCTACACTCTACCAGCCATAGCCCCCTTGATACCCATGTGAACGAACCTACTCGGGGCACAGCCTCGTGATAACCCAGCGATACCCATGTGAAATAACAGACATCCTTGTTTCTCTTCACTTGGTATTTATTTGAAAAGGAATTTAATCCTTTCTGCTGTTGGGTTGTTTGCACATTTAAATACACATATGCATACATACATACATGCACATACGTACACATGCGTATAAGCATATATATGAACACGTACATATATATATATTATATTATATATATATATATATATAATTCATATATATATGTGATAGATATAATTAGCTTGACTGAATGCCAAAATACTCACAATATCGTATTGACGTATTCCAACCATATATTTCGAGGACGCTACGAGCAATGACTCATCAAAACAGGTCTCTCTCTCTCTCTCTCTCTCTCTCTCTCTCTCTCTCGTCTCTCTCTCTCTCTCTCTCTCTCTCCTACAAAAATAGCTAGGATCCCTGGCGCCATGATGTAGTTATTTATGGAGCCCGGTCCTTATTTAGTTACAAAAAAAGAGAAAAAAAAAAACGATATAAGTAGGCCTATCGTTCCTAAAAAATATAAGATAAAAAAAAAAAATTAGAGATAAGTAGGCCTAACTTTTTTTTTTTTACACTACAGCTTTCCACTTTTATTTTTCAATATCTGCGCCTTTGGTTCATCTGAATAGGGTTAGTTAATAAAAATCACTGGCCCTAATTTGAAAAAAGGAATCCCTTTCGTACAATCGGAATGTCGAAGTTATTCAAATATAAAATCCTTCCTACGACCAATTAAAAAAAAAATACAACCCTCCCTTGAGTTTAGAGTTACTGTATATCGAAGTTATTCATTCAATTATAAAGTCCTACGACTAATTAACAAAATATATAAAAAAAACCCTACCTTGAGTTAGGAGTTCCAATAATACGAAAGAGAGACCAATAATAATCGACAACACAAAACAAAGAATAAAAGACGATAAATAACGATGGAAATAAGCAAAGAAAATGGCTGATAACGAAAAATACAATAGCTGATAAGCAAAAACAAAAGCACAAAAATAATATAGCTGATAAGTAAAAAAAACACACACACACAAAAAGGAAATACCCCATAAAAAGCGGATAAATAACAATAAAATAGCTCATAAATAAAAAAGAAAGAAAATAGGTGATAAATAAAAAAGAAAATAGCTATCAAAAAAAGAAATAGCTGATAAACAAGAAAACAGCTGATAAAAAAGAAAATAGCTGATAAATACTGATAAAAAAGAAAATAGCCGATAACTAAAAAAGAAAATAGCTAACAAATAAAAAAGAAATAGCTGATAAATAAAAAAAAATAGCTGATAAAAAGAAAATAGGTGAGAAATAAAAGAAAATAGCTGATAAAAAAGAAATAGCTGATAAAAAAGAAAATAGCTGATAAAAAAGAAAATAGCTGATAAATAAAAAAAGAAAATAGCGGATAAAAAAGAAAATAGCTGACAAAAAAGAAAAAAAGCTGATTAAAAAGAAAAAAGCTGATAAATAAAAAAATAGTCGATAAAAAATTAAATAGCTGATAAAAAAGACAAAATCTGATCAATATAAAAGAAAAAAGCTGATAAAATAAAAAAGAAAATAGCTGATAAAAAGAAAAAAGCTGATAAATAAAAAAAGCTGATAAAATAAAAAAGAAAATAGCCGATAAAAAGAAAAAAGCTGATAAATAAAAAAAGAAAAAAGCTGATAAAATAAAATAGAAAATAGCTGATAAAAAAGAAAAAAGCTGATAAATAAAAAAAGAAAGAAAGAAAAAATTAAGCCACAAATCCTTTAAATCCAGGACTATTCCATAGGCAAGAAGGCACAGACCAGTCAGTCCAGGGGCCTCTTCTTCTTCTTCTCTTTCCAGACTTCGACA
>NC_061090.1:29306177-29328677 GCF_015104395.2 Macrobrachium nipponense | reverse complement strand
TATACTCAAGGAAGATACTAATGGGAACTTAGAAAACCTCTCTGCATCGATGTCAATCCGACGAGGATGGGAAGTAGACAACAGATACTTGCGTATGACAGTCGCAGGGTATAACATTCAACAGGACGCCTTCACATACATAGGCGAAACCTATACATCTGGTGGCAGTCGGATGTCTCTACATCAACCAAAGCTTACGGAATCATAGAAAATGTGACATATCAGAAGTCAACAGAGGAAAGAGGATCTTCAAGCAACTCAGAGGCAACACAAAAACATCCTACAAACGCTAAGAAATGTCCTTCATCGAGATGCATTCAAGAGGCGATAGCATAGTCTAGTGGACGTCTTTCATCACATATATTCAAGAAACAAACTGGATGTGTCTGCAGCATCGGATCTTCAACGGTAAGCGAATCATTCTACAAGCAAACAACGCATGATCAGAAGGCGAGTTGAGATATCGGTCAACTGCGGAGCAGGACGGAAGAAGGCGCAGCCGTGACGTCATCAAAACACTACGATCTCTCTCTTAAATACCTCAGCTAAGTACAATCCTTTATTCATTTTGGTGTGTGTCATTGAGTGTCTCCATACACAGGTCGATCGTCCATTATTCCTGGGGGGTGAGTTATACGTTAATCTTAATCTTCCTTCCTTGCAGGAATCTATCTTCAACTACGGATTCTCGCCCTGCAGGCCTTTTTATCTTTGTTGCTAATTTTTTTTTCTTCCAGAAGTTCTCCGGAAATATCTTTACCATATTATCTGTTGTTAATCTTATCATTTTGGGGGACTCTGTTCTTATCGGCAACACATTTTTCTTATTTTATATTGCATATGTGTTTACGCAGTGGACAGTGTATTCATATAGATATTTTGATAGGATTGCTAGGAATTGTAGTGATAAGAAAAAAGCAAAAGTCACAATGGCAACAACTGCTGCAGCCAGTTCTCCCGCACCCAGTAACCCCAACCCAGTTGTTACTTTGGTTAGCGCATGGTCTATAATTGCACCCTTTCAAGGCCGGGTCAATGGGTTCTTACCTCAAAGTGTCGAGTCTTGGATCTCGTCAGTAGATGCTCATTTAAAAGCAAAATGCATCACAGACCCATCTGTACAATTACGGGAAGCTAAAAGTTTCACTGACTTTGCTAAAGGAGATGCAGGTTCGTACCTGAGAGGAGTCTCTTTCCAAGAGGTGGTCACATGGGATGAATTTAAAAATTAGGTTATGTGCTATATATGGTGGTGAAGAAGCCTTGGATGTAGTTTTAGCTTTGAGGAACATTCTTAATCAGGCCTCTATGACTCAGCTTAATGTTGTAGAGAGGGCCGCACTAATTGCTGACCGACTGAATGAATATCAGGATAGTTTGCGTAATTCCACTTGGGTTACGAGAGGGAATATGCATAACAGTTATGTTGCCCGAAGCCCTGGTACGGTGTTTTGACAAGAAGCTAACGCCTGACAGTACGGAACTAGACATATATAAACAAATAAAAAAACACATGTCTAAGTGCACTGATCTCGACCCCTTGCTTACTCAAGTTTTTGCAAAAAATGAAAGTAAACCACAGCAAGTAAATATAGTCAATAATAACGCAGCAGGGGTAACTTGTTACAATTGTAAGCGATCAGGCCATATGATTGGAGACTGTAGAATGCGTTATTGTTCGATTCATAACAGCTCGTCCTTCATACAATCGTTGCTTCTCGTAACCAACAACAGAATGCCAAAAACACGCAAACCGTTGCCAATGATAATAAGAAGAAGAATCCTCATTACTATAAGAAGAAACAGGCAAACAGCAATGCTGTTCAAAATCACAAACAAACAAATCGTGCTTCAGGTAACTCTGTTCCCGGGCCGTCGAACCCGAACTCACAGAGTCAGTCGAATTTTCCGAGTGTGCAAAGCAAAGCAAATACTACGTAATTAACTCCAGCGGGGGAGAGATTGATGTTGGGTCATTCGTATCAACATCTTTTGAATCAAATAACAAATTTAATCATTTACAAGATCAATGCGAGACACAGAATTTTCCTATGAACCACACGACCGAATCCAAAAAATCAGTGCAGGTCCCCGTAGACTTCCAACAGATACATGCTATCATTAGTAAAGATGAATTATGTCCTACATTGCATGCCGTAAATTTAGAGTACCGACCCTTCACACTGTTTTTTTATTCCGGTAGTCCACGTAATGTCATGGATCTGCGGACTCACCACATGTTGTTTTCGAACTTCCCTATAGAGAAGTCCGGAATGAGGCTCTCGGGTATTGGAAATAATGAATTAAATGTAGTAGGAGTAACTCATATTCAGTACAAGGTAGGTAAGCGCACATTTACCGATACCTTTATCATTGTACAAAACATTGATATGTATCCAGCTGTAATTATAGGATACCTATCTATGTGCATTCAAAACATTACCTTAGCCCCTGCCAAACACGGCATATATATCAAAGGAAAATTCTATAAGTCTTCTAACACCTTAAAATCAGTTTTGGACAAAAAAGAGACAAACAACCAAACAGTAACGTACATTGAGGAACCAATCACTTGTCTCATAAATCATGACATCGTGCAAGCGACCCAACAGAATTCTCGCACACCCGTAATAGCAGCATGCACGCAAACTCTCGAGCCGAACGTAACTTCGAATATATTAGTGCGTGTAAAGAAGACTTTGCCGGGATCCGAAATGTTAATCCTTTCCGACACTCTGAAAATTAACGGATTGTCCATAACACAAGCAATATATCTTATCTCCCGCTTGTCCACTTAGTATAATGGTGTGAGACAGCGACAGTTTGTATGTCTTTTCTTGCGACTGTTGTTCGTAAGCATTGTGGTTCTGCTTTCCCTTCTCATCTGCGTGATATCTAGTAGAGTTGATTCTTCTTTAGAATAAGGGAGATGACTCAAACGGAGGAAGTATAACTTTTAACAACTTTATTTCTTAGCTCCATCACTGGAGTAGAGAGATGGTTTGGGTCGGATGACCGCTCTGTTGAGTAACTAGAAGAGAACTACTAATACAGGGGCATCGCGTCGATAGCGGAACACTAGCTATCTCAGGGATTGATTATAATTAGAACAAAAAATGAGTACATAGCCTGCCGGCTCGGAAGTCATGAGTTTCCGCTGCGGGTTAACAGGTCAACTGCTTCCCATGGAAGGTGTTGTGATCTGTTGACAAAATAAATAAATGATTAGACATGCAAACGCAAACCAGGCTACTGCAAGCATTGCACAGCGTGGTCCAGTTTTCACATCTTGTTGTCTTATTTATGGTCACGTAGGGCGCTCCTAATTCACCAATGACCCCTTAGGTCGTGGGTTTATTTACAGATATGGAATTTATCTGTATATGATAATGTAATTATTACATATACACTGTTGATTCACAGCAACAAGTTAACATTGAAGTCTGCAATCATTAGAATACCACTTTAGTGATCCACAAAAATCAACACATCGTGGATGTGGAAGTTTATAAATATCGTATTCTTACCGTTGCTGAAATTAATCACGCTCAATCAGTTGTGGATGAATCTCTCTTACAATCTATTAAAAGTAAAATCAATAAAGATATTCAAGAAGAGGAGATTCAGCAGAAATTTCTTGATCTTTTAACTAAATATCATGATGTTTTCTCCACAACCAAGGGATCCTTGGGAAAAACGGATGTCATTGAACACCAAATACGGTTAAAAGACAAGCATAAAGTCATCTATGTACTTTCTCACCGACTCCCTATGAAATTTCAGAATGAGATCAATGATGAAGTAGGTAAAATGTTAGAAGAAGGAGTCATTAGGAAATCGAACAGCCCTTATAATTTCCCCTTAATCATCGTACCGAAAAAAGATCGAACCTGGCGTATCTGCGTAGATTTCCGTCACCTAAATGAGGAAACAATTCCCGATCGATTCCCAGTGCCATGTACTGACGATATCTTATCCTTGTTAGGACAGAACAAATATTTTACCAGTTTGGACTTACTTAAAGGCTTTCACCAGATACCTTTAGAAAAAGAGAGTATCCCATACACCGCCTTCAGCACAGCTAGGGGACATTATGAATTTTTACGTATGCCCTTTGGTTTACGTTGCGCCCCAATTACATTCACCAGAATGATTAATATAGTGTTCGGGGACTTGTTAGGGGATACCCCACATGCCTATATGGACGACCTTGTAATCTTTTCTAATACCTTACAAGAACATTTACGTAAACTAGAGCTCGTGCTACAGAGACTAAGGCAGCATAATTTAAGAGTAAAGATAACTAAGTGTGAATTCTTCAAAACAGAACTAGTCTATTTAGGTTTTACGGTGTCTAGTCAAGGTCTTAAAGTAGTCCACGATAAGGTGTCGGCTATCCGTAACTTTCCGATACCTACTAAGGTCAAGGGGATACAGCAATTTTTAGGCTGTAGTGGGTATTACCACCGTTTCATACGCAATTACTCAATTATAGCCGCTCCTCTAACCGATCTTACGAAGAAGGGCGTAGATTTCATATGGTCTGAAAAGCATCAACAGGCGTTTGATACTTTGAAAGAGGAATTATGCAGTTCACCTATCTTAAAATTTCCTGACTTCAGTAAGGAATTCTTTATTGCAACCGACCCGTCAGACCAAGGGGTAGGAGGGGTATTGCTTCAGCAATATGACAAACAGTTTTTCCCTATAGCTTTTTATTCACGTAAACTAGTGCATTTTAAGTTCATAATCTACGGCTATCATGTCAAGGTTCTTACTGATCATATGCCCCTCACCGACTTCTTTAAAGGCTTTAGTCACAGTCCCAAAAGAACTCGGTGGCATATGATCATTCAAGACTTTGGCGCAAGGATCGGATATCTACCTGGGAAAGCAAATATCATTGCCGACGCATTATCACGCAACCCCGCGCCATCTTGTACAGAGCCATTAGCTGAACTAGTAGATATATCAACATCCGTGCCTATTGTTAAAACTGTATCTGAACATGAAGACCCGGGTTGGAGCGCTGAACTAGTACAGACTGAACAAAGAAAAGATCAGCAGTTAAAGAAAATAATAGATGCTTTGAACGGGAATCCCAAGGAAAAGGAATATGTGAAGTATGCACAGCAGAATTATATAATTAATGATAATATTCTGTGTAGGTCCGTGACAAGGAAAACCCGCAACACCCCACAGGTGACTAACAACCAGGTAGTGGTACCAATCTCACTTATACCAACCGTTTTAAACTGGTTGCATTCCAACCCATTACATGGTCATCCAGGGTTCTCTATCATGTCACAGAAAGCCAAATCATTGTTTTATTGGCATACGGTGCTTACAGATATAAAAAAACACATAGCTAATTGTCGCACTTGTCAAGAAAACAAAGGGCACACTAAGACACCTGTCAGCCTGGGGGCCTATCCCGTGCCCAACCAACCCTTTGAAAGAGTACACTTAAATTTATTAACAGGGTTTTACGAGTCAGACTGAGGAAACAAGCACCTCTTAGTGATAATAGATGCTTTGACTCGATATACCGAATTGATAGCACTAAAAACTAAAACCACAATTGAATGCGCTAGGAAATTTTACGAGTGCTACATTTGTAAACATGGAATTCCACACATGATAATCTCTGACTCGGGTGGAGAATTCAATAATCATTTCCTTAACTTGTTGTGTGAGTCCCTTTGCATAAAGAAAATCGATACCATGATCTACCATTCAGAGTCTAATGGATTAGTTGAGAGGGTAAATAGAAAGGTTTTAAACATTTTACGAGTTACACTCGGGGGAATGGACCTCAACTGGGATATCGCCATACCTGCGGTCCTAGTACTCTTAACCATTCATATCATGTATCTATCAAAATGTCGCGCACAGCTAGGAAACCTTTCCTATATTTACGCCTACAACCCATTTATCAAATCCCCTACGGGATGTTATGGAAGCAAGTGTAAGCCGATATAATATTCTTTGTAAAAATTTAGAAGAATCACAAATCATAATGAAAAGATATCATGATAAAATCGCTAAGCCAACTAAAACATATACCGTAGGCAACCAAGTCTACATTCAAGTATATGTATGCAAGGGTTGAAATACAAATTAACACCTAAGTTTGAAGGCCCGTTTAGCATTTTAGAAATATTAACGGCCAACAGATTTAAAGTTCAAAACACATCCCAACCCACTGATGTGAGGATAATACCGTTGGCTCATGTTCGCAGTTAAGAAAAGGGGTAGAAAGAAAGAGAGAGAAATTCATGTATATATGAAACATAACTAATAAAAAGTATCTATGAAACTTGCATGATAAAAATATGTATATATAATATTTGTACGAAAACATTTTTCTGTTTGTATAAAGTGGATAATTTAAAACATGAGTAATTACATATATTTCACTAATTGTAGGTTTCCAACATGAAGCTTATTGTTACGGCCTCTGAGAGAGGTCCGCATCATGTTCGATATGAAATAAAAAAAAATATATATATATATTTCAACACCAACAATTGAAACTGGGGATACGAATATAGAAAGAAACACTAACACAACAAAGGTTTATTTACAAGCTTACGAACATAGGTAAATGCAGAATGGTATCTCCTATTTACATAAAAAGATAGAATCTTACACTGCATGAACTGGGGGAACAGTGAGGCAATTCAAATACTTGCTAGTCAATTTGGCAATTCGAAGCGATGGCTTCTCAAAAGGAAAACGGTGATTGCAGACGTCCTCTTGACTCTGTATTGCAGAAAATAGTCTACTTGTAAGGCAGGAACTCCCCAAAACCTCTAGCAGGACCTTTTCTTCTCTGAAGTCTGCTCAACATCGAGATAACACGAGATAATTCGTCCACTCCTGAAGACGACTAGACCAATAGCCAACCAACTCTCGAGCAACTTTTTTTCTGATCCTTCGTCGGTCCCTTTCTCTCTTATCTCTCACGGATGATCTCTGCTGCTGCTGATCTCTCAATGATAATCTGATCTATGGCTCTTACTGAGGATATCTCTCTGTGACTAACTGGTGTCTCTCTTTTACGATCTCTCTTGCTGCTGCTACGACCGTCGTATTTATACGGCACTCTGGGGGCGGAGCCTACGGCGAGCGTCACAGACTCCTGAGGTTTCCAGAAGTTCTTAGATGAATCTAGACGAGGTATTGCATCAGAAATTGCGGCATTTCTCCCGAAACATTGGCGCGTGTTGCACTCCACAACACGCCCGACGATTCCAGAACAGCCGCGAGAACAGGCGCCTCCAACACAATGCGCTAATGCCTCCTTGCTGCCGAACTTTTCGAAAATGCGTTCTCCTTTCCTTTATCTTTCTTTGCTAGGAAGCAATTACCATCACACACCCCCCCAAAAGAGAAAAAAAATTAAATCAACTGATTTTTTTTTTTTTTTTCAAGAGAAACAAGAACTAAACAGCGGGGAAACAATTCTGCATAAAGCTTTAATACTTTTTCATTCACTCAACCACTCGTGCCAAAATGGAAAACGGTTATTAGGCTACTCATTCTGAAAAAACTAGAGAGGCTATCTGCTATAACATTATCCTTCTCTCTTACTATTTCCGTTTTCTGAACTCTGATTAAAACTTTGAAAGACTAAGACACCTCTTGCGTCTTTCTCAAAACTAATTTCTCTTTCTGGGACACAATTACCAAGGGCACGGGCGGCGGCTAAGGTACAGGGCGTTCTTTATGATTCTGAAGCAAATTTACATTCATTGCCTTTGCTCTACTCTTACCCACATTGATTCTATAATGTATATTTCCCCTCTCCTCTAACACTGAAAAAGGACCTTCGAACTTATAAGGTTAAAAGGGACTTTCTCTCGAGACAACTACTAAAACTTTATCTACTACACACAAACTTCTCTCTTTTGCTCTAAGATCATGTTTTCCTTTAATTTCCCCTTGACTTCCTCTGGCGTTTTCTTTCGCTAAGTGCCAAGCGCTTCCGTTCTCCTCCGCTAGCTGCCAAACATCTCTTAGATTGTTTTTATAATACTCAAGATTAGTTATACAATCATCTCTACCCTTACTTCAAGGCAAAGGTCCAAACATGTTTATAAATACATTTTCAAAAGGTTCGCCTACTGAAGGAATATTACACAACTGAACTCTGGTAATTACTTGATTCGGTTTCCCGGCAATTTGATATTCATGACAGCTTAAAGCATACCTCTTCACGTCATTTTTCATCTCAGGCCAAAAGTACGCCCTACTAATACACTTGAAAATTTTATTTACTCCTAAATGTCCTTGCTCATCATGTACTAACTTCAAGACTAATTCATGAAGCTTCCTAGAAACTACGAATTTTTCTGTGATTCCCCCTTCACTACCTGACTTAGGACGAACATGACGACACAAAACTTCGTCCTTTAAACAAAAAGTTTCCTTACACACATCATCGAGATCATCATCCAGCTCACATTAAAAAATTTGGGTTAGTGTCTCATCCTCTCTCTGCAACTTGACTAGCTCATCCTTATCCAAAACGTCAGAGCCTAATTCATCACCATAACTAGGACTAGATACTGGTACATTTACTACGTTACTCTCGACAGCTACACCTTCCGTTTGGCTATCACTGTCAACGATAGAGTTAGGCCTCTCAGCCACACTCATGCCAAGGTCAACCTCGCTACCTCTATCACACTCGTTTGAATACACTCGTTCGAATCCACGAACTCACTCACATTCGAATCCACGAACTCACACTCGTTCGAATCCACGAACTCACTCACATTCGAATCCACGAACTCACACTCGTTCGAATCCACGAACTTACTCACGTTCGAATCCACGAACTCACTCTCGTTTGAATCCACGAACTTACTCACGGTCGAATCCACGAACAAATTATGACCGTAGTCTACGTCTGTAACTAAACCCGACCTAGTTACTACCATTTCAGGCACTGGAATATTCCTCACAACAGGATTCACATTCTTGGATAAAGCTAAGTCATTACTGACAATAATGTCAATGCCTTCGATGGGCAAACTGTCCACAACTGCAAGTTTTACTTCTCCTGACACTACCTGACTTTCTAAATTCAACTTCAACAAAGGACAAAGAACACAAGTGTTAGGAAATCCACCTAACATGACTTTCTCTTCCATATTGATTTCTACCCTGTTCGGCACACTCTCTCTCCTAATCAGTGAGACAGCAGCGCCTGTGTCTCGAAGCAAGACTACTTCTCTCGAATCTACTCCTCCAAGAGAGGAAACTACGCCTTCTGACAGAAATTCACCAAAAATTTTCCTAGTTTCTCTCATCACATCATTCCTACTTGATGAAAAGTTAACTAGAGACACTGGTTTCTTACCGTCCTTCCTTTCTACTGCACAATTTCTCGCTAAATGCCCTTTCCTATTACATCGGAAACAAGTTAATTCTGAGCTACTAGATGCCACTTTACTCTTACAAACCTTAGACGTATGACCAGGTTTTCCACATGTATAACATGAATAGTCACTTCTACTCGCATTGCTATTACTAGGACTGAAACCTTTACTGCTTTGTACCCTACCAGAAGAAGGATCATTTTGTTTCTTACTAACACTCAAATTATGAGTTAGACTATATTCGTCAGCTAGCCTAGTTGCTCCTACAAAAGATACTTCTCTCCTATCCTCTATATAAAACTTAATCTCAGGAGATACGTTATCTTTAAAGTTTTCTAACAACACTAAGTTCTTCAAACTATCAAAATCATCAACTTTAGCAGAAGTTAACCAATCAAAAAACAGCCTTTCTAACTTCTTACCTTATTCTACATACGTAGTATTTTCATCCTTTCTCAAATTTCTAAATTTATTATGGTATGCCTCCGGTACTAACCTATACGCGCTAAGAACAGTTTCTTTCACAATATCATAATTATCACATTCCTCCTTAGACATGCAACTATACACAGTAAGTGCCCTACCACTCAAAACTGACTGTAAATATAAATTCCACATTTCTTTAGGAGAACCTACTCGTTCCATTAACTTCTCAAAACACATGAAATATGTCGTAACATCCTCCTCAACAAACTTTGGTACTAATTTTAGCACTGCACTCATACCTAACGTATCAGCTTCGTTTCTGTTCTCGTCTGACCGACTGTAACGAGTACTTTCCCTTAACCGAGCAATTTCCAACTCATGCATACATTCTTTCTCTCTCTCTTCCTGCTGCATTACAAACATTTCTCTCTCTTGTCGCATTTTCATTACTTCTCTCTCTTGCTGCATTTTCATTGCTTCTCTCTCTTGCTGCATTTTCATTGCTTCTCTCTCTTGCTGCATTTTCATTACTTCTCTCTCAGCCGCTCTTTCATCTCTCTCATACTTTTCTCTTTCTTTCTTCTCAACATACTCACGGAGATCATGCCCCTCTAGACCTAGCAGCTTACCTGACTCAATAAACTCTTTCACCATCTCACTCATTCTGATTCTTTCTATATTTTCCCTGTTTCAAACCGTTAAAGTGTTGATAGCCTAGGCAAGGTCGCCACAATGTTACGGCCTCTGAGAGAGGTCCGCTTCATGTTCGATATGAAATAAAAAAAAATATATATATATATATTTCAACACCAACAATTGAAACTGGGGATACGAATATAGAAAGAAACACTAACACAACAAAGGTTTATTTACAAGCTTACTAACATAGGTAAATGCAGAATGGTATCTCCTATTTACATAAAAAGATAGAATCTTACACTGCATGAACTGGGGGAACAGTGAGGCAATTCAAATACTTGCTAGTCAATTTGGCAATTCGAAGCGATGGCTTCTCAAAAGGAAAACGGTGATTGCAGACGTCCTCTTGACTCCGCATTGCAGAAAATAGTCTACTTGTAAGGCAGGAACTCCCCAAAACCTCTAGCAGGACCTTTTCTTCTCTGAAGTCTGCTCAACATCGAGATAACACGAGATAATTCGTCCACTCCTGAAGACGACTAGACCAGTATCCAACCAACTCTCGAGCAACTTTTTTCCTGATCCTTCGTCGGTCCCTTTCTCTCTTATCTCTCACGGATGATCTCTGCTGCTGCTGATCTCTCAATGATAATCTGATCTATGGCTCTTACTGAGGATATCTCTCTGTGACTAACTGGTGTCTCTCTTTTACGATCTCTCTTGCTGCTGCTACGACCGTCGTATTTATACGGCACTCTGGGGGCGGAGCCTACGGCGAGCGTCACAGACTCCTGAGGTTTCTGGAAGTTCTTAGATGAATCTAGACGAGGTATTGCATCAGAAATCGCGGCATTTCTCCTGACACATTGGCGCGTGTTGCACTCCACAACACGCCCGACGATTCCAGAACAGCCGCGAGAACAGGCCCCTCCAACACAATGCGCTAACGCCTCCTTGCTGCAGAAGCAATTACCATCACACTTATATTGTTAGGAGTGGTACTGTCTGTTCAGACATTCTTGTCGTGTGGGAAGACTGCTAAAACAAAAAATATACATTTTACACATGGCTCTATAACTGAAAGAACAGAGGATGTTTTCATTACAGCAAGCAATATAGTTATAGAAGTTGATTTGCGAGCGATTTTCCTGCCAGAAGACGATGTCATTAACCTAAAAAGTGACTTGTCGCAGTTTGCCGAATCATTGAATCAGTTACACCAATGTCATTTTCCTTTTAATCCAGAGATTTCGCTGGCACAAACTCTAAGTGTTGCAGAAATGTTATCATTCGACTTGTAAAACAAAACTGCTGAAGTAGAATGTCTGGCCCATGATCTGCTTATGTGGACCGTGCGGCACAGTAGCCTAGAAAGACGTAACCCGTTTATATTTGCTGCACTCAACGTCTTCGGGTCTGTTGCAAGTTTAGATTTAGGAATTTCAAATCATCTTGAAATTAAGGATCAGAATAAAAAGATTGAATTTTTGCAACATGAGAACGAATTAGTTTTTTCCGAACTTCGTAAACAATTATCATCAATTAATCAACTTATGACTTTGGTGAACGAACATTCTAGTGATATCAATCAGATGATGGAAGTGCAACACTTGCTGGCAACATTAGCGTATTACAGTTCTAAAGTAGACCATATCCGTACAAAAATTTCACATTTTATTGAAAAATCAAAAGACTATGTGGAAGCTGTCACGCTAGCTACAAAGGGTGTTCTGTCGCCACATCTTCTGCCTATTAAAGATCTAACATTAACTTTAGAGAACGGACGAGAGAAATTGGGTTATGTTCCTTTGTTAGATGCGCATAAGATTGAATTTTATTATAGCCTAATATCAGTAAGCGTTGAGAATTACAGGATAATGATTACCATTCCTTTTGATTCTTCTGATGCCTGGCAATCTTACAAAATTGCACCGTTCCCAACTTTCATGACTAATAACTCATTACCAGTAATATCTAATCTGACGGGACATGTATTGATTTCCCCTAATAAGGAAACATTTACGGTCATCAGAGACCTCGATAGGTTCACTCACTGTTCAGATGCCATGGGTAATAAAGTGCTAAACGGCTCTCTCTCCCATACACGCGAAAGTTGTCTGAAACAACTTTACCCTTTTGACGAGCATAAGTTCGCTTACAGGCTGAACAACGGATTGTGGATACGATACGACAGGGAAGGATTTCAAGTTGCATGCCCGGGTGGATCAACGGCCTCTTCACGGATGTTTGTCGCCACTGATGGCTGTATTGGAACGACAACCAACTACACAGTCCGTGGAGTTAGCACCATCATCCGAGAACGAGCTTACTTTGCTAATTTTTCGTGGTCAAGTACTATCATCCCAGCTTTACCCCTTCCATACAATGCGAAAGTGGCCCATCAACTATTAAAACTGGCTGGTATGGACCACACAACAAGGGCTTACCATGTCGAGGAGGACCTCCGGTTCTACACGCTGCTGGCTGTTACGTGCGTGACGGTGGTGGTTCTCATCACCGCTAACATATTTGCTTGGCGTAGGTTGAGGCGAACACAGATGGATCATCAACAGAACGTTGTACCCCGCCCAGACAATTTTCCTGTTGCGCTCAAAGCGTTTGATTTTAGAGCCATCTGAAATTGGCCATTTCATTTGACTCGGAGGAAAGTTGTTTGGAATTGTGTTTTGTGTGAAAAGCGGTTTGAACGCTGGCTAAATGTGTAACAGGAAACTCCGAGACATTGCATTCCATATGTAAAGTATGAGAAGCTAAATTATCGTACCTGGAATCATATGATGTGCACACTTATCTGAATTTATATCTCAATCTGCTAACAACTATTCTTAATCAGTTACTTTTTATCTTATCACATTGTTTTGGTACCACTTAACCATTTATGCTTTTTAGAATGCAATTCTTATGTCATGCAATCATCAGCAGTACGTCAGTACTTTCTGTTGTGCATGTATCCTCATAACTAACAAAATATGAATGTCATTATGTATGACATCTTTAATATTAGTATGATATCATATGCATTTAAGTTATGCATGGATCTGTATCCTCCATGCATTATTCTTTTACTTATGGGTATTTCTATATATCTTATATGTATTTTTTTTACATATAATCCTTAACCACTTGCTGGTAACTAGGACTAACTATATATTCATATTAATTTCTCTATCACACTCCTATGAGTCATATACAAATTAAGCTTTAATGTTCAGTGTTTGGTCTGTAGCTGACCGAGCATTAATGTAATAACTACATTTAGAATCACATATTTCCATATATGTAAATAAGCCCATGACCCAAGGGGTCACTGGCGAGATAGGAGTGTGATATGACCTCATAAACTAGACGCAAGCTAGACGCTGTCGTGTTGTGTTTGTGACGCCCTGGTTTGCATTTGCCTGTGTAATCAAAATGCATTGTCTTGTAAAACAGGTCACAGTGCCTTCCTATGAGAAGCTGGTGACCTATCACCCGCAGAGACAACACGTGACTTCCTAGTCACATGTTCGTCTGTCTGTATGTTATGTATGCTGAGATAAGCTTTGTTCTACTATCTTTGTACAAGACTTTGTAACTTAGATCTCTACTTCTCTTCATCGAGACCAGTTCTCTAAAGCCACTTCTTCCTCTACTCCAGAGATGTAGTTTCCAAATAAATGTTAAGTTTGACAACTCAGAGTTTGAGTCTTCGCCTCTATACTCAAGGAAGATACTAATGGGAACTTAGAAAACCTCTCTGCATCGATGTCAATCCGACGAGGATGGGAAGTAGACAACAGATACTTGCGTATGACAGTCGCAAGGTATAACATCCAACGGGACGCCTTCCTATACATAGGCAAAACCCGTACATATATACCCTCAGCTGCAAACCACAACATCCAAGATCAAAGCACTGTCTAATAAAACTTGGGTATTAATAATCATGTTTTTTTTTATTTATTTGTTTATTTATTGAGTGTGTATCCATACACACTCAACATTCTTGTATCCGAATATGAAATTTGAATTTCAGATGTCATAGATGTTGAAATTATGATAATCTTTATTCACTCAAGAGATCTAATAAATAATCTTTGGTCAAGAGAAACTACTTCAGAGACATGAAACAAGTAGCTTTAATGTCAGATTACATAATATAGTAATATACAATAACAATAACAGCTGTTTGTTAAGTACGTTGTAGCAAAACATTATTAATGTGCAGTTATGTAACGATAGAACTGCATAAGAATTGACCTGGTAACAATCGCTTATATGACACTCGCTGGAACTTGCCCAAGACTTCCAGAGGCCGTGAGAATGGCACTGGATCACAATGAGGTAAGAAAGAGGTGACTGAATGAATAGGAGACTCTAGTGTATTTCCAACGACTCTTGATATATTTCCAGGATCAAGAGACTTCCACGAGGCGTTTAGAGTGGCTATGGATCACAATGAGACAAGAAAGATCTGGCTGACTGAACTAGGGACTGATATATATTCCCAAGGACTCTTTATATAGTTCCAGGATCGAGAAAACTCAAGAGTCTCTGTCGCTGGAAGTTCCAAAAGACTTTCCAGAGGCTGTTGAGAGTGGCAATGGATCACAATGAAGCCGACACAGGACACCGGGTACTAATATACAGGGATTCTTGATATATTTCCTGCATCAAGAGAACTCGGCAGTCTCTAGATAATTAACTAGGTTCACAAATTCCTAATTTAAATTTCTTCTCACAGCACAGAAGGACTCTGGGCATGTATGACGCAACTGTCCATCTTCTTCTTCTTTCCTTTTGTTTGCAAACTTTTCTTCAGAGATTTCCTGGAAAGCCTAATCATTTTCTTCCCCTTCTTCTTCTCCTTTCCAGGAACCTCCGCCTCTGACGGTACTTCCAGCGTCGCCATCGCCGTCGACCTCAACAGCCGCACCAGCGGCCACACGACGGGGTCGTCTAGGTCACCTTCACCCCCGGTCAACGCCTTCCCGATGACAGATAACGAAGGGAACGCCGCCGAGGCCGCCCCTAGCACCGTGGCCGAGGCGCCCTTCCGATGCCTCGCTGGAAGGATCATGCGAGGGCTGTTTCGAACGACGTGGGGATGCTCGTATGGGGGCAGCTTTTCCAGGTTAGTTAACTTCAAAGTCACTGGAGATTCTGGCAGTTCCAGACGACTTAATTTCAACGTTACTTGAGATTCCAGCTTTTCCAGGCTAGTTGATTTTAACGATGCTGGACATTCCTGATGTTCCGGACTTGATAACTTCACTGATGCTGGATAATCTAGCTTTTCCAGGCTAGCTGATTTTAACGATCTTGGAGATTCCAGCTTTTCCAGACTGGTTGACTTCACTGATACCCGATACGCCGGCTTTTCCAGACAGGTTGATTTTAATGATACAGGATATTCGGCGGCGATCTGGACTTGATCACTGGAAGGAGAGCCTGGAAAGGGTTTAACGCACGTAGCTGGAAGGGAGATGCCTTCGTTAGTGGCCAGATCACGTTCGCTGGAAATCTGAGATTCCATGTCTCGTAGGCCTATCTGGCTATAGAGCCTTGCCCAAAAACTTGTTCTACTACTTTTTTTTTCTCTGTCTCTCTCTTTTAACTACCCCTTCCCTTAGGAGGCATTCTCTTGAAGGTTGTTTTATCAGGGTTCGTTAGCCTTCCTTCCACATTCTTGTCTAAACGTTTTGACACACACACACACACACACACAAACAAAAACAACAGAAAACGGCAGGAATAAATAAACGGATACACTGAGAAAGGGGAAGGTTTCGGTGTACGTATTTTCAAACGTGTCTATATATGGGAGAATTCACATAAATAACTTTAACACTTTATTTGCAAACCTTAAAAAATCATTATTTGCTTTAGAACACGTTCAGAAACAATAGAATCACAGCAATAACACAAATGATGATGGTAGGCAGGTCTTCAGAGATATGAAAACCAGATCGGAAAAACTATGCCTCGTCCTGTTTTGCAGTTTTCGAATTCTTTCTTTCCCTATACTCTTTATCTCCCTTTCTCTCTTCTCAGAATGTTCACTCCCTGTTACTCACCATCTTTCTCTCATTTTATATCACTGGCATATTTTTTTAACTGAGCCGTGTAACGTGTTCAGTTTAATCTTATTGAACACTAGAGTTTTACGTCCGCTGATCTCTCATTAATCCACCGAGAATGTGCACTGACAATTTCTCAATCAGTTGAGCAAACGAATCTCTTCTATCTCACTTAACTGAATGCTGTATTCGCTATTCACTCCTTCGACTACTGGTAAAAGTACACCGACACTCCCTCACCCAGTAGATCAACCGATTCTCTTCTATTTCAGTTAACTGTCTGCTATACTGAGAATGCACACTGACAATTTCTCACTGAGTAGAGTAACAGATTCTAATCAGTCTCATTTTGCTATTCTCTCCTCCGTCAACTGAAAAAAAGTGCTCTGACATTTTCACATTCGCTGAGTAAAGGATTCTCCTCTCCCTCGCTTTCCTATTCTTTCCTCCGTCTGCTGAGAACGTACGCGGCTCTTCCCTCACAAGGTAGAGCAACTGATTCTATATTTTGTTTCACCCGAAGCTAACTGCTATTCTCTTTTCTGTATCTGGTGAGAATACACACTTGACATTTCTTCAAACTGCTATTCTCTTTTCTCTATCTGCTGAGAATACACACTTGGCATTTCTTCTTCACAGGTTCTATCCTGCTATCTGCTATCCTCTCCAACAATTGCTGAGAAAGTACACTGACATTTCTCGCTCGGCAGAGTAACTGGTTTCATTTGAAGTCACTTAAACCAGTGTCAAGTCTTCGGTTTCTCTTTTTAGCTCTGAGGAAACATTCAATTCTGCACCGGGCTCTGCTCTGTAGGCGATGGGTTTGTATGCTTGAACGTTATTCGTCAAAACCTCGACCTCTTTTCCGGTGTGATCTGTCTTAACGGATATCGTACATCCTCTGTTTTGTGTTTATGTATATGAAAGCGTTTGGGCGGGCTATCCTTTGTTAGCAATCGATGTGTGTAAGGCTTATTTATGGTAGCAGCGTATGCGAGAAAAGAGAGAGATGAGGCAAAGAAAATGTCTAAAATAATATATTCTAAATATATTCTAAATATTTTCATCATAGATTGACTAATTTGGTGCGAGTAGGACCCACGGCATCTTTTTACCTACTAGGGAAGTTTTAAACTTCAAACAACTTCAAGTCATTCGCGAAAGAAGTTGCAAAACTTCACAAAGACTGAATTACAGTTATATGCAACAAAAATAACGTAAATAAAGCAAAGCAACTAAAACGAGAGATACATGAAAAGTAAAAATAAATAAATAAATAAATAAATAAATAAATAAATAAATAAATAATAAATAAAATAAATAAATAAAACTTTTTGGAGAGAAATAGATTAATCAAGTTTGAAAATGTCCCAAATGATTAAAAGCAGCTTCAAAATTCAAATAGGACTTTCATAGACAGAATAAAAGAGGCACTTCATTTACAGCAAGATTACCGCAAAATTACAGCAACAGCACCACTTACGAGTAACCGAAGAACGAAAAATAAAAAATACAAAAACATACAAAATATGATTTACAGTCTACTGGTTGAATAATGATGTATATATATATATATATATATATATACTATATATATATATATATATATATATATATATATATATTTGGAATATATATATATATATACATATATATATCATATAGATATATATAATATATATATATATATTAGATATATTACAGTAAATAATGTATTCACTGTGTTTTCGTGGGCTTCGTTCCATACGCAATCTAATTCCCTTTGCTGTCCTGCTGTGCAAATTTCTTAACCAATACTTTATTTGCTGAATACAAGATGATGGCCTGCCGTTTGTCAATGTTATCCTGGCCAGCGAGAGAGAGAGAGAGAGAGAGAGAGAGAGAGAGAGAGAGAGAGAGAGAGAGAGAGAGATTTCAAAACAATAATATAATAAATCCCACATCGCAACTGCCACATTCATCATCTAAGCAAATCATATAAAAAAAAAAAACACCTCACTTCCTGGAAATCATTTTCTGACAAATGCGATATTTGTTTATTAGTTTGTTTGTTTGTATGGTGTTTTTACGTTGCATGGAACCAGTGGTTAATCAGCAACGGGACCAACGGCTTTACGTGACTTCCGAACCACGTCGAGAGTGAAAACTTCTATCACCAGAAATACACATCTCTAACTCCTCAATGGAATGCCCGAGAATCGACACGCGGCCACCGAAGTGGCAGGTCAAGACCATACCGATCACGCCACTGAGGCGCTCAAATGCGATGTATATAGTATTTTGCGCTTTGAAGTTACATTATTCATCTGGGACAAGCTGACCGGATCACGTGCGACGGATAATGCAGACGCAACAAGTGTTTTCTGTTGTGGGGACACTCGCCTCTCTACCCAGGTCGGTTGGTTTTCTCGTCCGTGACTTGGCATGAATAACGCATGGCATTTAGTGGGGGCGGGGCGTGTCTTATGCAAGACGCACAAAAGAAAGCTGGTTGCGCCGCCATATTGCCACTCCCGTTTTTGTTTCTTCGAAGTTAGAGAAATTATCAGCTTGTTCTCTTGACGCAGGAAGTAGCAGCATAAGAATATTCTCTCTCTCTCTCTCTCTCTCTCTCTCTCTCTCTGTGTCTCTCTCTCTCTCTCTCTCTTCCCTTATGAAGAAAGTGCATACTTATATATCATTGGCAAAAATATGAATAATATAAAGAGGAATTCTTAGCCCTGTAATAATTATAATAATTTTACAATGACTATAACATTCATAAAATGTCGTGGGTTTATGAATAATAATAATAATAATAATATAAAACACCAACAGATGAAGGACACGACCACGAAAGAATATATAGAGACTTACGGCGAAAATCAAGTCAAAACTCAACGCCGGAAATACAATGAAAGCCAAAAACACATGGGCAGTGCCAGTAATCAGATACACCGCAGGAATAGTGGAATAGACGAAGGCAGAACTCAGCAGCGTAGACCAGAAAACTAGGAAACATATGACAATACACAAAGCACTACACCCAAAAGCAAATACGGACAGACTATACATAACACGAAAGGAAGGAGGGAGAGGACTACTAAGATAGAGGACTGCGTCAACATCGAGAGCAGAGCACTGGGGCAATATCTCAAAACCAGCGAAGACGAGTGACTCGGGAGTGCATGGGAAGAAGGACGTATAAAGTAGAGGCTGAAGTAGCTTCAGGACTCATGCAGAAGAGTGTGCTCCTAGAAACAGTGCACACATAGGTAGAAAAGTGATGGACTCCTAAAGAGGCAGGATGCAACCCGGAAACCCACACTATAAAAAAATAATAATAAAAAAAAACACCCAGTCGAATTGGATGACTATGATAGAGAATAATAATAATAATAATAATGGTAAAATTTTAAAATAGCTAGAGCAATCCAGAAAATTTTGATGGCCGCACTGGAACACTCCAAATACATGTCGTGTACTGTGGGTGTGAACGGTGTAATTCTGTGTACCTGTGTACGTGTGTATGTCTACATTGTTTAACATATTCCGCGACCCTGTTTGTTATGGTGACAGTGGCATATCAATGTCTCAAGACCTTTCATTGACAGGAATCTGTCTAAGGCTCGTTGCGAAATCTGTCATGCTGATGAAGTGATGACACCTCTGTTGTCCCTGTGCAAGATAAAAAGAGTCGATTGTCTTATGTAATAAACCTGAAAGTCTTCCAGAAAGCCATAGATGCAGTTTTAGAGTAAAATTTATGGAATCGTTTGTAATAATTAATAAAGTGTATGGCAGCCAAAATCACGTGATTGCATTTAACGATAACGAGATTGAGATGCAAAGATTCAATTGACTTATTCTCTAAAATAACATATTATTTGGAACTTAATATTGTAATAAAGTGTGTGGCAGTCAAAGTCACGTGATTGCATTTAATGATAAGGAGTTTGAAATGCAAAGATTCAATTGAATTATTCTCTAAAATGATACATTATTCGGTAGTCGCGAGTTCGATTTCCCGTTCTGGGGGAATTGATTTCTGGTGAGTAGAAATTCATTTCTTGATATAACGTGGCTTGGATTCCACAATAAGGTGCAGGTCCCGTTGCTAGGTAACCAATTGGTTCCTAGCCACGTAAAAATATCTAATCGTTCGGGACAGCCCTGGGAGATCTGTTAATCAGGTCAGTGGTCTGGTTAAACTAAGGTATACTTAACTTATCACTACCAATGATATAGTTGTATCAGTAATTTGATAGTGCGAACCAAATATTTTCAAATTTTTGGCAAAGTGTCAAATCTGCATTTTCTTCATTTATTTTATTTTATTTTATTTATTTCTTTTGGTTAATTTTCTTGTTTCCTTGTTTCAGAAACGTTCCAAGTCTGTCTCTCTTACCACATATCCTGAATGCTGAGAAAAACTGTTATTTTTCCGAAACAAGACGTCTAGGACAAAATTCCAGCCGTTGTAGTTAGCTCAAAAAAAAAAAATCCTAATTCGACAATCTGGCACAAAAGGGACGATATCAAGTAATAATATGCACACAAAAAAAATTACCAGATAAATTTATATTCCAAACCTTAAAAGAAAACAAATAAACAATATATATGTTCAGTATAAGAACCAACGGCAAAATAAAGGAATGATTTATTACAATGCACAAACGTTCATACCTGTACTGGAAACTTGTATTTGGTCACTAACACACTAAAGCTATACCACTTCCTTGAATTCAATTACATTAAACATTAACGTCTACATGCTACCCACTCGCTGTATTGTACATACATACGCGCATACTATTTTTTATTAGGCATTAACCAGTATATCTCTATGACAAAGTCACATATGGTAGAATATCTGGTGCCTGAGAATTGCCATGAAATCCCCGCATAACACCATAATTTTTCTCCAAGAAAAAACTAATATAAATACATCTATATATAAACAATATAGTATATATAAATATCATATATATATACATTTATGCATATATACATAAATGCAAACAAAAGAGCAGAAAGCTAATCCAGATAAAAGTATATTGCTACGCTATATTGTGGATGCCATCCGGCTAAGGCACGGAGAGAGAGAGAGAGAGAGAGAGAGAGAGAGAGAGAGAGAGAGAGAGAGAGAGAACACACACATATACATCTGAAATATGCTCGGTACAAGGAAAAGATATTCACCAAACATCTAGTACCCACGCATGTCCATCTCATTTACATTAATATGCTTGGAATAAGGAAAAGATATTCACCAAAAATCTATCACTCACAGTTGTCTATCTCATTTACATTATTTATAAGATATATAATGTCATTTGCAATGGAATTCCAGACCGTCGTAGGACGTGAGCGGGTAACCAATCGTCCAGAAGTGGCAGTTTCCGAATCGACTTCCAGATTATATGATAGTGGTCGTATTCATGGACCAAATAACTAGAATTTTTCTATAAGCAATCAATTAATATAGGTATTAGCATTCATTTTTTTTTTCAGTATGTTCCCAATCCCATGATCACGGGTAGGTGGAGGAGTCCTCCTGTGGACCTCTGAACTCGAACGAATTATTGACCTCATGATTATTATTATTATTATTATTATTATTATTAGCATAGGTATAAGTTTGTTTACACGTAAAGCAAGCAATTTACCGACCACAATGATCGTGTATGTAAAATGAACACACTAGTGAAAAAAATATATATGAGTGTATGTGATATATCTATACATATTCATATATATGTCGTATACGTAAGCCACACTACTAGATATCAGAAGGATCTTCCACAAAACGGAAAGCGCATGCGCAAACGAAGATAATGCCGATAGAAAAATAAAAAAATTAACAAACGAATATAACTTCCCCGAGACATATAAATAACTGACGATCCAACGCTCATAAAAAAAAAAAAATCACTGAATGCAAAATAACACCGCTCAAATCACTGAAAAAGCCATTGGAAATGAAC
>NC_061090.1:29268677-29296177 GCF_015104395.2 Macrobrachium nipponense | reverse complement strand
CATAGAAGGGAAACCTGAGTTTTCAGAGGCAGAAATGCAATCAAGAAAACGAATATTTAGAGAACATTTAGCTAATGCGGATTATAGTGAGCATGTTGAAGCGATAAGCGAGCTCTTGGCAGAATTTGGGGATACAGTAGCCTTACACGGTGATAAATTGGGATTGACTAATGTGTTAAGAGCATAAGGTAAATTTGGAGAGTGGCACAAAACCTATTTATATTCCTGCATACCGCATACCTTTCAAAATCAGAGAACGGGTAGAGGAAGAGGTCAATAAATGGGAGGAAGAAGGAATCATTAGGCCTAGTGTGTCTCCATGCAACTTTCCCTTGTTAGCACTGCCTAAGAAGGACGGTTCTGTCCGTGTATGCATCGATTTTAGACGTTTAAATGAAAAGACAATCCCTGACCGTTATCCAGTCGCATGCATACCAGATCTTTTTGTTGACAATGGGGGACATAATATTTATAGCTCAATTGATTTGGCGCAGGGTTTTTTGCAGGTCCCTCTTGGTGAAAGTAGCAAGGAATATACGGCTTTTTCAGTGCCCAAGGGACACTATGAATTTACGCGAATGCCGTTTGGTTTATCGGGCAGTCCGATGACTTTTACCAGGTTGGTAAATACAGTTCTGCACGGGTTATTGGGTAAAAATGTTTTTGTATATATGGATATTTTAGTAGCAACAGACACGATCACGCAACACCTGGAAGTGTTTACAAAAGTACTTAGAAGGCATAGATTAGCGGGGTTGAATATTAAGCTAGCTAAGTGTTCATTCTTGAAAAAGCAAATCACTTATCTAGGCCATGTCATATCTAAGGAAGGGGTTAAATGACGATAAAGTCAAAGCAATAGCGAATTTTCGCACCCCGAGATCAAAGAAAGAGATTAAGTTATTCTGGGTATCGCCAGTTTCTTCAGGAGGTTTGTGAAAGGGTTTTCTAATATAGCAGCTCCTCTAACAGATATATTGCGGGAAGACGTTCAATTTCAATGGAAGGAACCCCAGTTGGAGAGTTTTCAAAAGCTTAAGAACGCGTTAATGAATCCCCCCGTTTTGAAGTTTCCAGATTTTAGCAAACCATTCACATTACTGACCGATGCCAGCCAGGAGGGTATAGGTGCTTGCCTTATGCAGTAGAAGCTTTTATGACACGGAAGGATTTGAGGTCGCGCAAGTCACTAGCGAGTCTATACAATGGGATATGGGTCTCATAGAGCAAAGGCAAGATGAATACAAGATTCTGGAGACGCAAAAGCGTTTCTAAGAGGGGAATTAGTCAGGAAACGTTATAAGTTGCCTTTTTAGGTTTGGAGTTAGAAGGTAATCTGTTGGTTAGGAAAATTAAATATAAATTGAGGACCAGTGAAAGTAAAAGAGAGAAGACACAGATCGTAATTCCGAAAGTCCTAATTCCAGTGGTTTTGGATATAGTACATTGGAGGTTCGGTAGTCCACACTTGGGGATAGAAAAACGTATAATGAGGTTCATGCTAAATACATTTGGAAAAACATGGGGAAAGGTGGAAAATTTTGTGAAAAACTGTACGGTATGCAATGCATGCAAACCTGCAAGGATAACTTCATGCAAATTAGGGTCATATCCGATACCAGGTACACCTTTTCAGAGAATACATATGGATATCCTGGGAAATTTTTGTGTGTCTAGATATGCGAATAAGTACTTGTTAGTAATAATAGATGAACTTACAAGGATAGTAGAAATTTTCCCACTTAAGCATAAAACGGCTGAAGAAGTAGCTATAGCATTTTTCAATGGTATCATTTGCAGGCATGGCTCACCTGAGGTTCTATTGACCAGCAATGGCAGAGAATTTGTGAACAAAACTTTGGAATGTTTAGCGGAAGTCATGGGGATACAGAAAGTAACAATTATTCCATAAAGACCTGAAGCTAATGGGTTGTGTGAACGAGCGAACAGGAAAGTGCTCGAAGCTCTCAGGAAGACTGTAGGTGGTAATGATAAGAATTGGGACAGATATATTGATATTCTTAGACATAGTATTAACACTATGGTTGGTGATTCCATTAAAATGTCTCCACTTGAAGCTTTGTTTGGTTGCCCAGCACGAGGCACATTTGATCTACTAACTATACCTCATCATGGGGAGGATATGATCGAATCATTGATATCTACAGCGAGAGACAGACATGCTTGTCTCAGCCGTAATCTTGAAGCCGCGACCAAAGAGATGGTAGAGAGAAGTAATAATAAAACATCTGATCCCAAGACCAATGTCGGAGACAAGGTATTTTTAAAAATCAGCGTGAGTAACGAGCTGAACTAGACCCAAAATTTTAAGGTCCTTTTATAGTCATTGAGGAAAAGATTGGAAACAGATTTGTAGTCTTAGAGGAAAATACAGGTCGGTCGAAGTTAAAACATATATCAAAAGTGAAAAGAATTGGTTGTAGTAATTAATATATTGTCGTGCAGTTGCATTTTTATTGTTGTTGTCTGGTTTTTGTAAACTGATGGTGAAATGTGTTTAATGTTTTTTTTTCTCTTTCATTTCCTCTACAATTTTTTTTTCGTATGCGCAAACTGTGGTGTTTTGGCGTAAGATTCATTCAGAGGTCAATATTTTGTGGAAAGTTGGTTTGAAAATATAGCGAATTTCTGTTAAAGCTGAGAAACGTGATGATAAACACGTGATAATTCCTGTGTATAGGGTTTTGGATCTGAATTTTGGTTTTTTTTGGGGTGGCGGATTTTTTGGGGCTGAGTTTTTTTTTTTTTTTTTTTTGTGGCTATAATCTTTGACGGTGCTTTTTCTTGTGGTTAGGATTGCAGTATATAATGGGTGGTATTCTGTGGTTTATATCCCGACGAGGTGGTTATGTGGTTTTACATACTTGTGGTAGTATCATGGGTGAGTTAAGTTTTTAAGTACAATTTTTGGGTACCTTTGGTGATATCCTAGGGATAATTTTGTGAAATGGGGTTATATAGTGTTAGTATAGAATTTTTGGGGCTATTTGGACAATAATGATTTCTGAGGTTGCAAGTCTGATTAGACAAATCTATAGTGCGACTTGAGCACATGAGGTGTTCACAGGTGGATTATTGCTGATAATGCTGTGATGAGTCTGGTTGCTGATTTTTTCCTTTCGGAGTCGATTACTCGGAGGTTTACACCGTTTCAGAGATGTTGATTATGACATTGCATGGAGATATATGTAAGGGGTCGATTCCGGTCGATGAGATATGTTGCGGTAGCAAATTCCGTAATGATACATACTGCGTTTATGGCGGAATGCGTTGGATTATATATGCTTTTTTTCTCTGTGTATGTTTTGTAATGGGGAAAGTTCAATTATTATTGTTATTATTATTTTTTTTTCTTCTTTTTCTACGAGAGATGTCATAATCGGGGCTAAGCTTTACATAGCATTTCTATTTTAGACAAGAGATATAATTTATCGGGGTATATGAGTTAGATAGAAGGGGTGTTCGGCATTATATTTCATGGAGGTTAATTATATAACAGTATAAGGGTTTTTCTGTTAGACATTATGGTTTTTTTTATAGTATGTTTGTCAGATATGGGATTACTTGTGAGGATTCAGTGGGTAAAGATCATATTTTGTTTAGTGAGGAATTTTTAATATTTGACTATGAGATTAGGTATATTACTTAATGACGGATTTGTGTGGTAAAGCAAGACTTTCGTTATTTTATGATCATGTAGACTTTTTAAATACGGACACAAGATGACTCTAGAGAATTCCCAACTTCACGTGATGGTGACGATGGAAACGGCTTGGTTCTACAGTACCAGAAGTTGAGTCTACACACGAGTGGCGTTGCTATGGATTGCCTTTGCAATGGATGAGATGTCGTCGGTGGGTCATCTCAGGATATGTTCTGGGACAAATCAGGAGTCTACAATCTTCTACGAGGTGGGTGTGAGTCGCACTTGCTTGGAAGTCACAGGATATTTCCTTGAAAACGAGGTGGTGACCACGTTTACTTCAGTAGAAAACGTTGAATCTACAGTTTGGTGACAAGGGGTGTTGGATACACTTACGAGGGTCGCAGACGCTGAATAACCCTCTTACGCCGACTGGACGTATTTTACGTCGACATTTTTTGTCTCCCGTGTGCCGACTGGACGTATTTTACGTCGACTTACAAAAGTTTTTTTTTAAATTCGCGGAAAAATACTTATAGGCCTACCAGCCTAAAACTTTTGAATCACGCGCCTTGATGCTGGAGTTCACGGATCAAGGTGTTGTTTTGTTTACAATCGTTACGCATGCGCGCAAGCGCGAATTTCTTTCTTGCCGCACTAAAAAGTATCTGTGACACTTCTCGGAAATTATTTCGTCACTTTGACATAATTTTTGTACCATTGTAAATTAGCCGTTACATGAAGTATTATATATGAAAATGTGTGCATTTTTATGTAGAATACAACAATAAAATACTCATGATTGTAGCTTTTATCAGTTTTGAGATATTTTCATATAAATAACGATAATTGCCAAAATTTCAACCTTTCGGTCAACTTTGACTCTACCGAACCATGGTCGTAAAAAACGCAATGTAAGCTAAAACTCTATATTTTAGTAATATTCAATCATTTACCTTAATTTTGCGCAACTAATTGGAAGTCTCTAGCACAATATTTTCGATTTATGGGTGAATTTATGAAATAACTTTTCCTTACGTCCGCGCTGTAACTCTTCCGAAAAAAAATCATACATGCGATTGTGGTAATGTTTGCACCATTTTAAAATTAGCCGTTATATAAAGTTTTATATATGGAAATGTGCGCAATTTCATGAACAATACAACTAAAAACAACCCATGGTTGTAGCTTTTATCAGTTTTGAGATATTTTCATATAAATAAAGATAATTGCCAAAATTTCAACCTTTGGTCAACCTTTGACTCTACCGAAATTGGTCGAAAAACGCAATTGTAAGCTAAAAACGCTTATATTCTAGTAATATTCAAGCATTTACCTTCATTTTGCAACAAATTGGAAGTCTCTAGCACAATATTTCGATTTATGGTGAATTTATGAAAAAAATAACATTTTCTTTACGTCCGCGCGGTAACTCTTCCGAAAAAATCATACGTGCGATTGTGGTAATGTTTGCACCATTTTAAATTAGCCGTTACATAAAGTTTTATATATGAAAATGTGCGCAATTTCATGTAGAATACAACAATAAATAATTGAAGGTTGTAGCTTTCCTGATTTTTGAAATATTTGCATATAAATCACGATAAATAGAAAAAAAACCACGTTCGGTCAAATTTGACTCTACCGAAATGGTCGAAAAACGCAATTGTAAGCTAAAACTCTTATAGTCTAGTAATATACAGTCATTTATCTTCATCTTGAAACAGATTCGAATTCTCTAGCAAAATATTTAGATTTATGGTGAATTTAAAAAAAAAATCTTTCCTTCCCTCCGCGCGCGGATTCTCCGCCACAAATCTCCGAAATGCGTACGTCCCATTCTCGGAATATTTGCTCCGTTTCATATTAGGCATTTCATAGATTTTTATATATGGAAATGTGTCGCAATTTCATGTAGAATAAAACGAAAAATATTTGAAGGTTGTAGCTTTTCTTATTTCCGAAATAATTGCATATAAAAAAAAAATATATAAAAAAATTTGACATTTGGTCAACTTTAACTTGTCAGATATGGTCAAAAACTGCAATTGTAAGCTAATACTCTTACAGTATAGTAGTAATATTCAATCATTTGTCTTCATTTTGAAAGAAATTGGAAGTCTCTAGGACAATATTTAGATTTATGGTGAATTTTTGAAAAAAAATATTTGTTTACGTCCGTGCGTTACGAATTCATGCATTATTTTGTGATAATATTTTCTCTGTGTTGCTTTTATCGTTCTACAATGTTTTATATACCAAAATGATCGCAATTTAGTGTAAATTACAACGAAAAAAAAGGAACTTGTTACCTTTAACTGTTTTGCGCACAGCGCGATTTGAATACAATTATATATGAAATTTCGTTTTTGCGCTATCATATATCGCATTATTTATATATGATAATGATAATGTTTTTCATTTCTGATGGTTGCATACCATATATATATATATATCATATATAATATATATATATATATATATATATATATATATATATATATTTATATATATCTATATATATATATATATATATATATATTTATATAAAAATATTATATATATATATAAATATATATATATAGTATATATAATATATATTATATATATATATATAAAATGAATATTATCACATCACGGTGATTCATACAAATCACTCATGCTACAAATGTCCTTTAATATCTAATTCACTCTACCTTGGAATTGATATATTTTCATATATGTACCGAGGGGGAATTTTTAGTTGATAATAATTTCGTCCCCCCATGGGATCGAAACACCGTCCAGTTGGACGGGGAACGAAATCAGGAACGGACAGTGACCCTACCGAGTCTGCTAGCAGAGAAGCTATAAGTTTATATCGCTTCTGACCATTACAAATCACCACCGATCTCGGTGTATTCGTAATTAGAATCGTTATGAAACCCCCTCAATCATGCTAGCCGATTTGAGCGCTTGACCCACACAGCCTTGTTATGAATACTTATCACATCACCGTGATTCATATAAATCATTCGAGCTACAATGTCCTTTAATATCTAATTCACTCTAACTCGGAATTGATATATTTTCATATATGTACCGAGGGGGAATTTTTAGTTGATAATAATTTCGTCCCCCCATGGGATCGAACCACCATCCAGTTGGATGGGGAGCGAAATCAGGAACGGACAGTGACGCTAGCGAGTCTGCTACCCGAGAGGCTATAAGTTTATATCGATTCTGACCATTACAAATCACCGCCGATCTCGGTGTATTTGGTACATATATAAAAATATATCACTTCCAAGGTAGAGTGAATTAGTTATTAAAGGAAATTTGTAGCTTGAATGATTTATATGAATCACAGTGATGTGATAAGTATTTATAACAATGCTGCGTGGGTGAAACGCTCGAATCGGCTAGCATGGTTGAGGGGGTTTAATATCGATTCTAATTACGAATACACCGAGATCGGCGGTGATTTGTAATGGTCAGAATCGATATAAACTTATAGCCTCTCTGCTAGCAGACTCGGTAGCGTCACTGTCCATTCCTGATTTCATTCCCCTTCCAACTGGACGATGGTTCGATCCCATGGGGGAACAAAATTATTATCAACTAAAAATTCCCCCTCGGTACATATATGAAAATATATCAATTCCGAGGTAGAGTGAATTAGATATTAAAGGACATTTGTAGCTCGAATGATACATATATATATATATATATATATATATATATATATATATATATATATCGTAAAAGTAATTGCTTTAGTGGCAACAATAAGTTTCTTGCAGGTATCTTCATACCGACGAAGTTTTTTCCGATTCTCGTTCGTCAATTTCTGGTGAAAAATGCGCAGACTTCCTTCTTCCATTTATTGAATTTTGTCACGACAGCTGTTTCGCCTTATGGCATTATCAAGCGACTACTGACTTACAATCTGACCTTTCGGCCTATTTATTTCATCGTGTGGGAGGTATGACCTTGAGGTATGGGTACTGGTTAGTCTAGGGATTAACAGCTTAAGGGCGTTGTTTTGGTTACAAAGAACATAAGGACATATGTACTGTGACAATAAGAGTGAAAGTTTAAACAGTGGTTAAATAAATATTCAAAATACAATGCCATGTGCTAGAGTTTCCTTAAATGTATGTTTAAAATTTAATATGTTACATGTTGGTTTTAGATAAAAATTACAAAATTACATACAGGAATGAAAATGAATATAGAAATCTAAATACAGGAATACAAATATATGTATATATTTTATAGCATGCATAAAGGTACAAGAGATAATTTCTGTTTATACATAAATGTGTATGATTTAAATTTGAGTGAGTGAGCTTGTGTGTGTGTGTGTGTGTATGAGTGTGTATGTCCAAAATGGTCTACGTTGGTTAACGGCTGCTGATTCGTGTTGGGCGGGGTCTCAGCGACCTTAGCAAGGATGTTACTTGACTTTCGCTGACGCTGGGTCTTCTCATGTCTTCCAAGGGGCGCGATGTTCTCGGTGGATTGGGGCGCGCTGTCTGGTCCCTGTTGGCATGCGTATTCCTTCTCCTGCTGGAGGGGAGTATATGGTCCGATTCTTGTTGGACGTTCAAGGTCGGCTTCTGAATAGCGATGCTCACCGCTTCCGTTATGAAGAGGCGACTGTAGTTGTCTTCTCTGTGCACGACCTGGGTGTCCTTCTATGAGCTCTTGTAGAGATGGCTTCCTGTCGTGAACATCTATGTAATGTTGATGGATGGCCCCTTTTGATTTCTATGAGCCAGCAGAGTCTCCGAAGGGTCGTTGTAGTGTGTGCCCGATGTAGTTTTGGCTGTGAGGTTTACACACCTCCTCTGGACAAGTAAATTTGTAAACTACATTCGTGCACATCTCCTTCGATCCCCCCGGAGCGGTGCTGTTCTTCATTATTAAGGCTGCTACAAGGTTGGGCTTACTATATATCCTGAGGCTTATTTTATGGTAAGGGGCTTTTGGGGTTACGCCTCTGTTTATTATCCCGCGTAGTGTGCAGCAATCCTCCTTGTATGCAGACCCATAATGTACGCGATGGTAAATAATCAAGTTCTCCTCATTTTTCGTCATCATGTTGGGTTGGTAAAATTCGTCCATTTTCTTTTTTATTGCTGCTTCGATAATTTTATCTGCATACCCAGGTCGTGCACAGAGAAGACAACTACAGTCGCCTCATCATAACGGAAGCGGTGAGCATCACTATTCAGAAGCCGACCTTGAACGTCCAACAAGAATCGGACCATATACTCCCCTCCAGCAGGAGAAGGAATACGCAAGCCAACAGGGACCAGACAGCGCGCCCCAATCCACCGAGAACATCGCGCCCCTTGGAAGACATGAGAAGACCCAGCGTCAGCGAAAGTCAAGTAACATCCTTGCTAAGGTCACTGAGACCCCGCCCAACACGAATCAGCAGCCGTTAACCAACGTAGACCATTTTGGACATACACATATGTAATTTTGTAATTTTTATCTAAAACCAACATGTAACATATTAAATTTTAAACATACATTTAAGGAAACTCTAGCACATGGCATTGTATTTTGAATATTTATTTAACCACTGTTTAAACTTTCACTCTTATTGTCACAGTACATATGTCCTTATGTTCTTTGTAACCAAAACAACGCCCTTAAGCTGTTAATCCCTAGACTAACCAGTACCCATACCTCAAGGTCATACCTCCCACACGATGAAATAAATAGGCCGAAAGGTCAGATTGTAAGTCAGTAGTCGCTTGATAATGCCATAAGGCGAAACAGCTGTCGTGACAAAATTCAATAAATGGAAGAAGGAAGTCTGCGTATTTTTCACCAGAAATTGACGAACGAGAATCGAAAAAAACTTCGTCGGTATAAAGATACCTGCAAGAAACTTATTGATGCCACTAAAGCAATTGCTTTTAACGAAAATTGTATTAGAGAAAAACTATGCCCTAAAGTATATATATATATATATATATATATATATATATATATATATATATATATATATATATATATATATAATTTGTTCTGGAACTGGGATAATCTGCCTAATGTCATTTACTTAAATTTCTCTCTCTCTCTCTCTCTCTCTCTCTCTCTCTCTCTCTCTCTCTCTCTCAAGCACACATGCTTACACGATAAGCCAAGTGGTTTGATTATCTGTTTTGTGCAGCTTTTGGTGTTGTCAATACGATAGAGAGAGAGAGAGAGAGAGAGAGAGAGAGAGAGAGAGAGAGAGAGAGAGAGAGAGCACTTAAACATATGATTCTGTATTCATCCATCGTGTGACCAACATGTGACCTATTTCTATTGGTATTTATCTTTGCTTTAATCGACCCTCCTCCAATTTATTCAATAGAGAATACCCTGAATGAAAATGTAATATGTTAACAGCAGTGAAGCAAGCATCCTGTTGAATAAGCATTAATGTTACTGGTGTTAAACTCTGTACAATCAAATTTAGGCTTTTATAAATATTATTCTTATTCCACATATTTCCTTCTGGTGAGCACAATACTAAAATTTTTTTCAAAAAATAATAATTCATGGATTTCCTGTTGATGCAATTTTTTTCTCTTTCAAAAATTCAGTTCAAAACCTTACTGCTTTTGTTGCTTCCAACATTTCCAGAGTGACTTCTTCAAGCATTCTGCACTTGTCAAAAAGGTGAAGTTACAAGTTTGCTTTCAGCTCTTCTTTCACTGGATGGCAATTACACTTGCACTTTCCTGACAACGTTAGCCTCCAACATTCATTGCAAAAACTTGTGCAATTTTCAGTCAGATCAATCTTATTCCTTCTAGTAATTCAGCAGAAAGTCACCAACATCAGACATAAGTGTGCATTGGTCACACCAACCCAGAGCTCCTGCTGTTTATACGAAGGCACAAGCAACATGCTTAGGCTCCAGGTTCTTGGGAAAAACTATCATCGTCTCTGTTTGGTCTCCACATTGAACCTCAGTTCTCTGGGAAAACTATTCATCGTCTTCTTATGTTTGGTCTCCACATTGAACCTCAGTTCTCTGTTTAAATCGCCAAGGTTTTCCTTGTGTGTGTTTGCGTGTGTGTTTGTATGGTGTTTTTACGTTGCATGGAACCCGAGGTTATTCAGCAACGGGACCAACAGCTTTACGTGACTTCCAAACCACGTCGAGAGTGAACTTTTATCACCAGAAATACACATCTCTCACACCTCAACGGAATGCCCGAGAATCGAACTCGCGGCCACCGAGGTGGCAGACCAAGACCATACCGATCACACCACTGAAGCGCTTAGGTTTTCCTTGTGATATTTTGTGTGTGGACACATAAACTAACATGTGGCAACATACGCATGCGTGTTTCCATGTTGCCAACGTTTTCCCCTCAGTATTCGGCCTTATACAGCAAAATCATTACACACTTTCGTTTTTTGCAGGTAGGTAGACTCTTCAAAAATCGTAAGTTATTCTTGATGTAATTTGCAGAGATGTTTTAAAGGTATCCACCAATTATCACTGACCTTCACCTGTAACCTTGACCAGAGGCGACCTTCGCCTTTGATGGCATTTCAGTCATCACAGATGCTGCTCTTGAGGCATTCATATGCTTAGGAAGAGCGGAATTCAAAGTGAATTCATTACTTTCCTTATCCTGTGAAAATACAGCATGATGTACATCTTGCACAAAACGCTACTGGAATTCATTGCACGAACTTTCTATAACTACTGCAACAACAATAATAATAACGATAACAACAGATTTTATATGTAAAAACTACCACTTTCCGTGTCCAGTTTCTTTAAATATTAAAAAAAA
The DNA here is from genome assembly GCF_015104395.2 of Macrobrachium nipponense. Taxonomy (NCBI): domain Eukaryota; kingdom Metazoa; phylum Arthropoda; class Malacostraca; order Decapoda; family Palaemonidae; genus Macrobrachium; species Macrobrachium nipponense. The sequence goes on along the minus strand of NC_061090.1, from coordinate 29,284,714 downwards.
TGTACTTTTCGTATTTTCCTCATTATGGTTAAATCTTAGTTGTTTTCCTTCCTGATACATTTGCAACGCCAATTGCCCTCCAAAGAGAACACCTGAGCCAGGAGGGGTCTGGTTAAATATTGCTTCTCGTATTTGTCATTCAAACTCTGTATACACTCACTCATTCGGCTTCGGTGTCCCTCAAGGGGGAACTGCTGCTCGTCTGGTACCAAATGACTCATCCACACTTGGCATTCGACGAGATTGCCGGCACTCAACTTCCATCTCGGAATCCACTTTAGACCAGAATTGATTACCGAGAACTGGATACGACGAATGAGGGAAGACTGGAGGTAAAATCGATGTTTAAAAAAGCAGGAATCTCAGGACTGACTATTTTTGGACTTATATTTTCAGAGTTGGGTATATATATATATATATATATATATATATATATATATATATATATATATATATATATATATATATATATATATATATATATATACATAATATCATATATATATATATATATATATATATAATATACTATATATATATATATATATATATATATATATAGATATATATATATGACTATTTTTGGACTTATTTGTTCAGGGTTGGGTACATACACACACACACACACACACACACACACACACACACACACACACACACATATATATATATATATATATATATATATATATATATATATATATGTGTGTGTGTGTGTGTGTGTGTGTGTGTGTGTATATATGTATGTGTGTGTGTGTGTGTGTGTGTGTGTGTGTGAGGTTTTAAGACCTTGTGAGTTTATTAACTGAGTCCATTTCTAATTTTTACTCGTTGTAATCCTTATAGGCCTGAAGATAAGACACGTGGTCTCGAAAATTTGGCCAATAAATTAATACGATGCTACTTTATTCCTAGAATATATATATATATATTATATATATATATATATATATATATATATATATATAGACTTAAATGTGTAAAGTTCTTTAGTGAATGTTTTCAAAGTTCAGTTCAATTTTTGGTCAAATGTATTTATTGAATGTAAATTTCCCCAGTGGATATTTTCAAAGTTCACTGTACCTTCTTTTTGAAGTTTTCCAGCCATTTCCCATTTGCTGAAAAGGAATTTTGGTCATCTGCCATTTTTGTGAACACAAGTCTCTACGGTGGATATTATCAGAGTTCAATTTTTCATATTCTATCTATTTATACTTTCTGAAGTCTACAACCTTCACAGATTATTTTAAAGTTTAATGTCTTTTTGAGTCAAATGCCATTTTTGAATTCGATGTTAATATAACATTCTGAAGTTGAAAATGTTACATGAATTGTGGGTTAATTACCAAAATCATTTGCCATTTTCAAGCATATATTTCTGTAGTAAATACTCCTAATTCAATCAGTCAGTCTGAAAATACAGAAAGTTGTTCAAAACTAAATTTCAAGTTGTGATTTATCAGTAAAAATTTATGTTCATTTCTATATCAACAATCATGGAGTAAATTTAATGATGTTTTTAATATTTATTAGACTATAAAGATTCACACAAACGCACGCAATCACGTAAAAAGAGCAAAAATATATAAGTGATTGAAGTGTGCATGGTCATTATTATCTATCTATATATATATATATATATATATATATATATATATATATATATATATATATATGATGATTAAAATATATATACATCTAAGAAAAGAATCCCATAAAAACGCCAAATTAGAGAAAATACTATATTTCAGAGACTGCTGTTTCATCAACCTGAAGAGAGACAGCAGTCTCTGAAATATAGTATTTTCTCTCTATTTTAGCGTTTTATGGGCTCCTTTTATTAGATTGAATTCTGTTGTAACAGAAAATTTTTACCAGTCATATATATATATATATATATATATATATATATATATATATATATATATATAATAAACGTTATCACCCAAAGAAAATTTCCTGCCCGAATCTCATAATAAAATCGATTGGACTCAAAGCGCTGAAGCAACCACAGGCCCCTGGTACGACAAGGTAGGAGGGCATCGCGCGCCTAATTTTGGGCAGTTGGGCCACGGGCCACACTACCATTCACTGCACAGACCAAGGATTGATGAAAGCAGACTCCTCGTGTTTTGCTTGTGTTTTAACGGCATCTTGAGCGCAAGAACGCGAGAAAGTTGAAGCAGTCTAAGCTGCATTAATAATTGCTGTGTTTTCAGTGCCTCTTACATAGTACTAAAGTAGATTCACATCAAGCGTGCATCCGATGTCTAGGCCAGTCCCTTACGACGCTCCTGATTGGCTGTTGATAAGCCTATCAACAGCCAATCAGGAGCGTCGTATGGGACTGGCCTAGAGGTCAAATGCACGGTTGATGTGAATCTACTCTCGTACTCTGCTCAATTAATGCTCAATTAATTATTATTATATAATTTTGACATCTGGCACCCTCAGTCTCTCCCTCATCTCCTAAGTTGGCTCAACATACTTTCTGAGCAAGAGCCCGTGCTGGCTTGCCAGCATAATCGGAGTCAATACAAGCCAGATGTTTCTAGAATATTTATGCACAAGCTCAATATACGTAGTTTCTAGTAGGGGTATCTTTTTTACCATAGTGAGCCATAGAATATTAATCTGGTAGGTTTTCTTTGATTGAAAATTTTCGTTTTCTTTGAAATAAGAACATTGACGTTGATCATTTACATAAAAACACTTGTTTTATACCGATTTATAAATATACAGACATCAAACGGCAAAAGCATTTCTTTCCTTTCCCTGTGTTTTGTCGCTATTTATTGTAAATGCATTCTGTTTTTGTTTTATGTTTCGTATAATCTTTTAAAAATATATTTACGCGTAAGACAGAATGTATTCATTCTATGCCTAAAATTAAGCAGTTTACTGTAAATCTACATGTTACAATTTTCATTAAAATAACACAAATGCCACTGTAGTCTCTCCAGTCGTACCTACTCTTTCAATAAGGTTCATCTCTCAATACGACTTAATAAAAGGAATATCATCGTGGCCACGATATCATCCATGACGGCAAATGTCAAGTTGTAAAGAATTTCTATTTTTTCTGTATCTGCTGCCTTACAACTTTCGCAATTCTTAGATTTTTTTTCTTCGACTTTTTGTGCTCACACCGGCACGTGTCAGTCCTGTTGCGCGCGACGAATCAGGGTTTAGCACTGAACGTCTGAATGAGACTTCCATTCTTCTACGGGAAGCGTGACCCTACAGAACGCATTTTGGAACGGTCTTGGGTAAAGTATTACAATCTTATTTTGGACTGGGTGTTTAGTGAATGCATATGTATTTGTATATGTGTATGTTAGATATATATAATATATATATATATATATATAATATATATATCGATATATATATATATTATATATAATAGATATATAATATATATATATATATATATAATTATATATATATATATATATAATCAATAATATTATCTACGTATATATATATCTATATATTATTATATCTATCGATATAAGGATATATATATATATATAATAATATATATATATATATATATTATATATAATTACTCTATAATCTTCTATATATATATCTATATAAGGGTGTCCATTAAAGTCCCACTACCATTCTGAAGAATATATACTTATGATGGTATTGGAACATTATAGACACCCTGTGTGTGTGTGTGTGTGTATATATATATATATATATATATATATATATATATATATATATATATATAAAAGGTATAAGCCACGAAGGAAAGATAAACAACAGAGTTTCTGCAAGATCTTTCGACTCAACGTCTTTTATACTTAGCAGACAAACTGACTTACATGAGAAATTGAGAGTACAGGCAAGGTCGTCTAAGTGACAGATAGGGATTATGAGGAGATTAGTACCTAGAATCCAACACACCTGGAGAATGAGTAACCTTTCCAAACAAGCATAAACATGGGTACAATTTAAGAACAAAAAGATTAAGTCCAACTGCTCACACACAGGGACAAGACAAAGGATTATACAGGGTGACAGCTGACCACATTCAGATCTTAGGTGAACAAAAACTTATTCACAAAACATATTAAACATACATATACAAAGAAAATATATCTAAGTCAGTAATTATATTTTTGAGGTCATTCTTAAACTTGTTACAAATACAAGGGTCTAAATGAAACAGGCCACAACTAATATTAAAATTACAATGGGAAACAAGTTGTATTATGGCAGATGCTAAAAGATTTCGTGAAAAGACATCTTTTGATCTTGCAATTACTGAACTACCAATCCAATTTATCCAGTGGTTGTTTTCACTTAAATGCAATATTCATTCAAGTGAAAACAACCAGTCGTGGCCTGTTGCATTTAGACTCTTGTATTTGTAACATGTTTAAGAATGACCTCAAAGATATAATTACAGACTTAAATAAAAATTAGTTGCCTTAGAGATATTTTCTTTGTATATGTATGTTTAATATGTTTTGTGAATAAGTTTTTGTTTACCAAAGATCTGAGTGTGGTCAGCTGTCGCCCTGTATAATCCTTTAATTATCTTGTCCCTGTGTGTGAGCAGTTGGACTTAATCTTTTTGTTCTTAAATTGTACCCATGTTTATGCTTGTTTGGAAAGGTTACTCATTCTCCAGGTGTGTTGGATTCTAGGTACTAATCTCCTTATAATCCCTATCTGTCAGTTATACCTTTCCTGTACTCCCAATTTCTCATGTAAATCAGTTTGTCTGCTAAGTAAAGGACATTGAGTCGATAGATCTTGCAAAAACTCTGTTGTTTATCTTTCCTTCGTACCTTATACTTTTATCTTTGGATTTATCACTTTCCGAACATCCGTGATTCAGTTATACATATATGTATGTATATATATATACACAAGTATATATACACACATATATATAGTGTGCATTTAGGTACACAGATTATGTATATAATTTATGTACAAAAACCTTAATACCAGCTGCACTTTTTGAAATATTTTTATCACACAGTTTTCAATTTTGGCAGCTGGGCAACCCACTCTTGGAAAGATAACCACGCCATCTTCCCCAAAATAACCATGGGGCCTAAGCCGAGGACCCCTCCTAAGGCCATGGTGGTCTTGTGGGTGGCCCTGGTAACCCTCCTTCCTGAGAGTTCCTGCATAACGAGCCCAGCAACGATCCACCAGTACAAGATGCTCCCTGGGGCAGCTGTTCACTACCAGTGGCCAAACGCTCCTTCGTCATGTGAGTAGTGACCAGAGAATTGTTCCTTTCTAAATTCACGCATTTTTCTTAGGAAAAATGAGGAAACATATTTTTTGGGATAATGGAGGTAATCATTTCATGTGACTTGTGCATGAAAATAATATGAAATGCTCCTCATTTTCCTAAGGAAACAAGAGGAACCATTTAAGTGACTTGTGCATAAAACTAGTATGAAATGTTCCTCACTTTTCTTAGGAAAAATGAGGAACCTTATTTTGTGGGATAAGGGAGGTATATAATCATTCAAGTGACTTGTATATAAATCTAATATGAAATGTTCCTCATTTTTCTTAGGAAATTTGAGGAACCATATTTTTTGGGATAAAGGAGGTAATCATTCAAGTGACTTGTGCATAAAACTAATATGAAATGTTCCTCATTTTTCTTAGGAAATTTCAGGAACCATATTTTTTGGGATAAGGGAGGTAATCATTTATGTGACTTGTGCATAAAATTAACATTAAATGTTCCTCATATTTCTTAGGAAAAATGAGGAACCCCATTTTTGGGGATAAGGGATGTAATCATTTATGTGACTTGTGCATAAAAATAACATGAAATGTTCCTCATTTTCGTAAGGAAACTTGAGGAACCATATTTTTACGATATGGGAGGCAATCATTTCATGTTACTTGTGCATAAAAATAACATGAAATGTTCCTCAATTTTCTTAGGAAAAATGAGGAACCATATTTTTGGGATAAGGAAGGTAAACATTTATGTGACTTGTGCATAAGGATTATACGAAATGTTCCTCATTTTCCTTAGGAAAAATTATGAACCACATTTTTATAAGGAACCACATTTTTGGGATAAGGGAGGTAATCATATCATGTGACTTGTCTTTAAAACAAAGGATTTTATATATGAAAAATGAGACCCGTTTTTTTGGGGAAAAATGAAGAACCAGGCTTTGGGATAAAGGAGGTATATAATAATTTTGTGACTTGTGTATAAAACCATATTTTTATAGTACATGAAAAGTTTAAAACGATTCCTTAGGAAAAGTGAGCGACCATATTTTGGAATATGGGATGTAATCATGTATTTTGATTTAGTATTACCACACATATATATATATATATATATATAATATATATATATATATATATATATATATATACTATATATGTATGTATGTATGTATGTATGTATGTATGTATGTGTATGTATGTATGTATGTATGTGAAACTGAATCACGAAAGTTTGGAACGTGATAAATCCATAAATAAAGGTATAAGAAAAGAAGGGAAGATAAACAACGGAGAGTCTGCAAGATCTTTCTACTCAACGTCCTTTACTTAGCAGACAAACTGACTTACATGAGAAATTGAGAGTACAGGCAAGGTCGTATAAGTGACAGATAGGGATTATAAGGAGATTAGTACCTAGAATCCAACACACCTGGAGAATGAGTAACCTTTCCAAACAAGCATAAACATGGGTACAATTTAAGAACAAAAAGATTAAGTCCAACTGCTCACACACAGGGACAAGATAATTAAAGGATTATACAGGGCGACAGCTGACCACATTCAGATCTTTGGTGAACAAAAACTTATTCACAAAACATATTAAACTTACATATACAAAGAAAATATCTCTAAGGCAACTAATTTTTATTTAAGTCTGTGATTATATCTTTGAGGTCATTCTTAAACATGTTACAAATACAAGGGTCTAAATGAAACAGGCCACGACTAATATTAAAATTACAATGGGAAGTAAGTTGTATTATGGCAGATTCTAAAAGATTTCGTGATAAGACATCTTTTGATCTTGTAATTACTGAACTACCAATCCAATTTATCCAGTGGTTGTTTTCACTTAAATGAATATATATTAATATATTCTATTATCATTATATATTATTAATATATATATATTAATATATCTATAATATATATATATATATATAATATATATATATACAGGGTGTCCATAAAGACCCAGTACCATTACAAGCAAAAAATACTTGTAATGGTACTGGGACTTTATGGACACCCTGTATATTATATAATATATATATATATATATATATATATATATATATCTATATATATATATATATATATATATATATATATATATATATATTATATATAAGATTTTGGGGGTAGGTGAGGTAATCATGCATAAGACTTGTGTATGTAAAAAATTTCATACTCTATACGAATTTTATCTATACCATTGACGGATTCGAGACGGAATTTAAACCTAACATAATTAGGAAAATCAGGCATTTCTATTTAAATGAATTCAATAACGTGTATTTTGATCTGTCCCCCTTCCTTATGTCAAGTCCTTGATTCCAAAATCCGGCTTAAATTTAATCCTAGATTTACAATTAAGGGTTGTAAAAGCGTATACAGATTCAAATCTGAAAAATCTTTAATTTTTCTTATGTAACATACATACAATTGTGTTATTCTTATCTCTTATGTCATAGTTTATGCCTGCTTTCTTAAATAACCTTTTACTAATACAAATGACCTATTATTCAATAACTAATGTACTTATACTATAATAACGTGTGGTAACATAAGAGATGGTCGAGACGATAGGCAACGTTCCCTCACAGGGGACAGTGGAGAGAGAGAGAGAGAGAGAGAAGAGAGACGAGAGAGAGAGAGAGAGAGAGAGAGAGAGAGAGAGAGACCCTGACTGGTATTGGCTTCATTGCTAAGCCACCATCAGAAGACTGACACAAAGTGATAGAAACTCAACATATATGTACTTTCTTGCCAATATATATATATATATATATATATATATATATATATAATATATATATATACAATATATGTATATATTATACATAGTAAGTGTGTATCTTTTTATATACAGAGCAATATATATACATACACACATATATATATATGTATATATATATATATATATATATATATATATATATATATATATATATATATATTGTATGCGAATGCTTGAAAATAGTTAAGAAATTCCTCTGTTCTCCACAGGAAATGTGTACAAGCTAAAAAGAAGAAATGTAGACAGGATGTGATAAAGCAGGTTGAAATGTATATATACTATATATATATATATATATATATATATATATATTTATATATTATATATGTATATATATATATATATATATATAGTATATATATATATGATATATATATACAGAGAGAGAGAATTTTACTATATTTTCTCTTCCCCATGCATTTTGTATTCTAAATATTCTACATATAGACAACTGGCACAATTAGAACTAATTTGTATTTGTAAAAAAAAACGGTTCAATCTACGATACATTTACATCTAAATGGCTGATGAAGAGGTTTGGGTGAAAAAAAAGAATGAAAAAAAAAAGGTCATGGGGTTAAACCACGCAAGTAAATATGCTTGCATGTTGAAAGCTTCATCCAAGAGCACAAAAACTACCAGAAAACCAGAAAGGACCAAAGAACATGATTATTTACGGAGCATGTGAAAAAATAGAATCTATACTTAAAAAAAAAATAACGAATACCTCATTCTCTTTGCTGTTTAGTGGCATACAGTTAACTGTCGAAAGTCAGGATTGGAACTATCGACTAAAATGCTTTTCGTGACAAGCAGGTAAACAGTGTTCCATCAGTAGATATGCGTGTTTTAGCAGGACCTAAAAATCTAAACTTATTGTGATAGATTGCTGTGCTTTCTTTACCTTTTTTTTTTACCTCCAAGTTGATAGCCCTTATGGACTGCTGTCAATTTCTTTTCCTTCTTTAAATCTCAAGCTAAAAACCCTTATTTCTTTCACTTTTTTTAAATCTTCAGCTGATATACCCTTTTGGACTGCTGTTCTTTCTTATGGACAGAGTCCAAGAGGGTTTCAAAGGGCAAATTAGCTCAGAGAGAGAGAGAGAGAGAGAGAGAGAGAGAGAGAGAGAGTGAGTCGTTGGCCGTAACTGCTGAATCACTGTCAAAAATTTAATCTACTTGGAACCCCAACAGCTTCTAACTTCGGTACATATTTTGTAAAGGATCAAAAATGCAAACTCATTAAAAAACGTGACAGTTTGAAGTTAGATGACTGTATATTTTGAAAGTTGTTTTAACGCCATATAACGCCATCGATGTTATGGGAACTTTCTAATGTTTATGCTATAAAGTCAGGTGAGCCTTAACATTTCACTAGCAAACTCTTTATAACTTCTGACACCTGACGAATATCGAGTCGAAATTGTAAACATGCCTGTTCTGGCAACAAAAAGCCCAAAACAATTTCACGTAAGGCTACTACTGGGTTTCAGAAACAGTGCAAGCACGTTTTTTGGCAATAACTCTGTAACGAACACTCGTATCAGAACGAGATTTTGCTATAGTGTATTACACCCAGTGCCGTAATTGATAAGGGTATCGTGAATCACTTATTGCAAAGAATAAAAGACTTGTCCCCGTACCAAGAGGCAAAAACTCCATTAGCCAGAAAGGGATACAAACAAAACAGTAAAACGCTCCCTCTTCCATCTCCCCCCACCTCCACCGCCACCCCAGACCTTTTTCCTTCCCTCACCTTCCCTTCTCTCTCTCTCTGAAAGTTGTTTCAGTTTAAACTTATTTTGTATGATTTTTCTATTTATCTATCTATCTATCTAATAATATACATTGTTGTTTATATCTAACGATCCAGTCGGTTGTTACCTGCCAGTTGACTGATTTATTTATGCACTGATCCGCTCATCTCTCTCTCTCTCTCTCTCTCTCTCTCTCTTCCTCTCTCTCTCTCTTTCTGTGGTAGTGGTACCTACTGTAATTGTTTATTAGAGTGAGAGATATCTGAATGTATGGTGGAGCAGTAAAACGATAGACACTAGGAATTATGGTAAAGCGACTGTTATACTTGTGGTTGGTTACCTTCTTCGTAATTCTCATTTGGACTCAGGGTATCAACGATATAGTACTTGTATTACGAAGGTGAAGAAGATATACCCACCACGGAACTTAACTGTCGGTACGGTTGCAGAAATTCGTTTGTCACGCAATTTTTCAACTTTTTAAGCCATGAAAAAGCCGCCAATTGCCTTCATATTGGTTTGAATGGGTAACTGGTTATAGTTACTCTGTTAAAACCAAAAATTGAGCCTTTCTACCGGACATTCATTAGAGTTAAGCCCTTGATTATACTGATGCACATATAACAGTCGCTTTACCATAAATCATAGTGTCTATCGTTTTACTGCTCCACCGTACATTCAAATATCTCTCACTCTAATAACAATATATAATAGGTACCACTAACACACACACACACACACACAGAGAGAGAGAGAGAGAGAGAGAGAGAGGATCGGTGCATAAATAAATCAGTCAACTGGCAGCTAACAACCGACTGGATCGTTAGATATATACAACAATGAATATCATTAGATAGATAGATAGATAGAAAAATCATACAAAATAAGTTTAAACTGAAGCAACTTTCAGAGAAGAGAGAGAAGGGAACGTGAGGGAAGAAGGTAGGGGGGTAGGCAAAGATTTTTACTGTTGTGTTCGTATCCATTTCTGGCTAATGGAGTTTTTTGCCTCTTGGTACGGGGACAAGTGTCTTTATTCTTTACAATACACGATAGCAAAATCTCGTTCTGATACGAGTGTTCGTTACCGAGTTATTGCCCAAAACTGTCTCTGAAACCCATAAGAGTAATGTACATTATTACTGTTGAGCAACGTGGTCATTTTCAATGCTATATACTTCTCAGGGTGGCAGATGACAATACTGCAGTTAGCATGGCACCAGAAGTATTTCTATTATGATAATCACCACTTGTGGTACTCACATGCTTTTGATTTCGAAAGGACCTCTTCATATAACCGACCAAGAAGCAAATCAATTCCTAGATTCCTAGACGTGCAAAGATTGAAGGACAATGTAAACTCTTCCTTTTCTCATCACGACTTAGCCAGATCTGGATTTTTTGTTTTTTTTCCCCTCGTGTCTATATAATTTTTTAGTTGCATAAATTAGTGGAAAAAAAAATGTTTGTTCAGTTTCATAAATTAAGGGAAAATAATATCGTTTTCTATTTTCTTAGCTAAAGAGTATAACAAGAATGAATCATTATTACAGTAGTTTGTTTCCAACACCACAGCATTTTCTAAAGTATTCTTTAGATCCTGGGTTGAACACAGCTATCAAAGAAGTTTGTGAAACTCTGGATTGAACACAGCTATAAAAGAAGTTTGTAAAACTCTGGTAAGTCATTTTGGCTTTTAACCTGAGTTTTTATGGCAATAATAATATTAATGGAAAGAAGAACTCTTTTTGAAAAGACTGTCGACTAAATGCCTTTCGGCGAAGCGGATACGTGGAACATCATTCAATAATAGTCCGGTCATAGGAAAACGAAATGTACTTCGACTCAAAAGTCGTGAAGAAAATATGTCAAATACTACTCCGCTTCCCTGAGAAAGTCTGCTAACTCAGCAAGGACTAAAGAAGGCGTCTTCAAAAGAGCGCGAGGAATTTGACGTTCTGGGAGTAAAACAGAGAAATATTTCATTAACGAAAACTGGCATTAAACGTCAGGTTAGTCAGGGAGAATTTATTGCCTAGCTGATGACAAATAGCCTGATTCATTGGCGAAAGCTGTCATTATATTTTCATTCTATTCTATTTCTTTCTGCGCGGAAAGGCGCCTTGGCACAATTGGCAACGAGAATGATAAACGACATTATTAGTTCACGGTCGTTTCGTTGGTACCTTATATTCATTTTTTTTTTTTTTATTTATGGGCAGCTGAAAATACCATATTTCCCGGTGTCGAAGACGCTCAAATCAAGGCCATCGAAAATAGAGATCCATATTTCGGTGGTCTTGGTATAATACTGTATGAAACTCTCAGCCGACCGTGGTGGCCAGACGCACGATTATGGCTAACTTTAACCTTAACTAAATTAAACACCGCTGAGGTTAGGGGGCTGCGATTTGGTGCGTTTGACGCCTGGGAAGTGGGTGATCGACATACCAATTTGCAGCCCTCTAGCCTCAGTCGTTTTTTAAAGATCTGAGGGGGGACAGAAAAAGACGTGCCGAGAGAAAAAAACTGCAGACAAAAAAGCGTGCACGGTGGCCGTTGCCCGTGGTTCATGAGCACAATTGTCAATATGATTGATGGGTATGCTATAGAGAGAGAGAGAGAGAGAGAGAGAGAGAGAGAGAGAGAGAGAGAGAGAGATTTATATATAAATATATAATTATGTGTATCTATTTATCTATACAATAAAATTTAGATAATATATATATATATTATATATATATATATAGATCTCTATATATATATATATACACATATATATATATATATATATATATATATATATATAACACACATATATATATATATATATATATAATATATATATATTATATATATATTACGTGTATGTGTACGTGTGGTTTTGTTAACTTAAACACCCTAAATGACACTGGCACCCGAAACCATTCTCCTCACGCAAGATTAATCAGAATTTCAACTCTGTCGATACGAAATGAAAGGACCCACATTTCTTTCATTGCTCTGCTCGTGTTAAGGAAAAATAAACTAATAAAACTACTCCCACGTGAACCCAAATCCTTATTCACTGAATTGAAGGTGTGTGTGAATAAAAATTCCCCTCTATTGTGACCTAAGGTGTCTTTTTTCAGGTTCGTGCCGAGTTAAGTGCCTGATCAATGACGTGTGCTCCGCCGTCAGCGTCAAGACCAACGCAGGTAAAGCCATGAATGACTAAGGTTCTAAAATTAATGAATTGAATTATTTTCGAGCTTCTAAAGCCATGGAATGACTTAGGTTTTCAAAAGCAATACTGAAATGACAAATCTTCTAAAGATTGTAAAAGAAACCCACAAAATTACTGTGTATAACGTGTTTATTATAAGTAACCACGTTATGCAAAGAACTTTTGTGGGTCTCTTTTTCAATCTTCAGAGTAAAACTAAAAGAAGTTTTTGTTTGGTTCAAATGTTCTAAAATTAATGAAATGACTTATTTTCGATTTTCTAAAGCCACGAAATGACAGGTTTTCAAAAGCAATGATTTAATGAATTGTCTTATTTCGAGTTTTAAAAAGCAATGAAATGACAATTCTTTAAAAGAAACGAATTGACAAAGGTTTTTAAAATCAATGAAATGACAAATGTTCTTAAATTAATGAATTGACTTATTTTCGAGTTTCTAAAGCCATGGAATGACTCAGGTTCTTCAATTAATGAATTGACTTACTTTCAGGTTCTTTAATTAATTATTTATTTTCGAGTTTCTAAATCCATGAGAAATAACTTGTTTTTCAAAAGCAATGCAATGAAATGACAAATGTTCTAAAATTAATGAATTGAAAAGTGTCCTAAAATTAATGAAGTGACTTATTTTCGAGTTTTTATTTATATACATACATTTATATTTGTGTGTGTGTCGGATTCTCTTTCTTTCCAAAATAGCTGGGACCACCGACTGCTCCTTCGTCGAAGGAGCCTTCGATCCTGCCCAACTCGTAGACGACGCCTCTGCGTTTACTTATACTCACGATGGTAAGGAGACCAGAAAGTAAGTGAGCAAGTTATCAACTTGAGAAAAAAAGGAGGGTGGGGGGGATGAATCTTTTCAAAATGGGAGCAACAACTCTATGCTTCATCACTGAAATAATCTTATTATTATTAATAAATAGGAATCCTTGATTAGGAAACCCTGACTAGGAATCCCTGACTTGGAATCCTTGATTAGGAAACCCTGAATAGGAATCCCTGACTTAGAATCCTTAATTAGGAAACCCTGACTAGGAATCCCTGACTTGGAATCCTTGATTAGGAAACCCTGAATAGGAATCCCTGACTTGGAATCCTTGATTAGGAAACCTTGACTAGGAATCCCTGACTTGGAATCCTTGATTAGGAAACCCTGACCTGGATTCCTTGATTAGGAAACCGTGACTAGGAACCCCTGACTTGGAATCCTTGATTAGGAAACCATGAATAGGAATCCCTGACTTGGAATCCTTGATTATGAAGCCCTGACCTGGATTCTTTGATTAGTAAACCGTGACTATGAATCCCTGACTTGGAATACTTGATTAGGAAACCCTGACTTGGAATACTTGACTTGGAATCCTTGATTAGGAAACCCAGACTAGGAATCCCTGACTTGGAATCCTAGTTTAGGAATCCTGGATTAGGAATCCTGGTTGTTTGGCTAATGACTTTCATTTTAATCCGTTTTACTCTCTGTTAAAAGTTTCATCGCTTTCTGTCACAACAACTACCATCCAGCCTACAACAACGGCTACAACTATGTCTACAACAACGCCTAGTGTCACAAACACAACAACTGCAACGCCTACAACAACGCCAAGTGTCACAACAACAAGCACATCGATGACACCGACCACAACCACGGAAACTACAGCTACAACACCATCGACAACAAGTATGGCCTCTATTTTTTCCTGTCTCATGTGAATAGTTTGTAAAAAAAAAAAAAACTTATAACTCTCGCTATATATATTATTTTTGGCATCTATATCCACAAACGTAGGTAGATCTAGTCTTGTTAATTATGACATTTGTGTAATTTACCTGAATTCTGTAACTTCCATACATGGTGGTCCATTTTTTGTTTGAGGGACAATGTATACAATAATATGTATATATATTATATATATATATTCTACTATATATAATATATATTATATGATATATATATATATATATATATATAAATATTTTTTTTTTTTTTTTTTTTTTATATTAATATACTACATCTAGTGCGACTGGGGTTTCAAACGGTCCAACATGTTCATGAACACGTTTGACAACATGCTGTTTGAGAGTATGTTTGAACGTGTGAAAGGGGTAAACATGTTGGACCAACGTGTTTGAATGAGTTGGAAGGATGTCTGATCTGGTCTGACTTTTGTGAGCGGAGCTTGCTGGAACTTGTTAAAGTCTGAATGTCTGAACAAGCAGCAGTCTCCAATTCTAGAGGTGGTAACATCTTTAAGCAGCTCCTTCCTTCACTGACAAAGAGATATTTCCAAGTTAAAGACAAAGATAGAGAAATTATGGTTGATTTCATAGAAATATATAGGAAACACCAAGCACTGTGGAAGGTCAAATCTACAGATAATTCTATTAAGAATTCAAGAAATATGGGTATCGAGGAATTACTTGCAAAACTAAGAGAACCTGACCCTCAGTGCACAAGGCAGGATGTGACCCAAAAAAATCAGCTGTCCTCGTAGTTCCTGCAGAAAACTGGAAAGCTCCGAGAAGTCTGGCAAATCACCTGATGACATACTATACACACCCACTCTCTGGTATTTTGGAGACTTGATGTTCATTTGTGACCGAGAGTTGCCAGGAAAAAATACATCAAATTTGGATTGTGTTGATGAAGAGGCGAGCTGTATGGTTTTATCGTGTTATGTATCTATCTATATCTATCTATCTATATCTCTCTATCTATATATCTGTCTAATTATGTATTTTGCCTTATTTATTTACTTAATTGTTATTAATTGTTTAATTATTCATTCTGGTTATATATATATATAATATATATATATATATATATATATATATATATATATATATATATATATATATATATATAACCAGAATAAAAAAAAAATAATAAATAAAATAAAATATATTATATATTTATTTATTATTAATATATTTATTTATTTATTTGTGCATTTATTTATTTATTCTTTGGCATTGGGTAGATGATGTTAATCAGCTTTATGGTCACTTTGATAT
>NC_061090.1:29226177-29263677 GCF_015104395.2 Macrobrachium nipponense | reverse complement strand
CTTCCCAAATTAGAAACTTAGGTATGTGTGAGAAACACAAAGTATGCAATAGACATGAATATTATGCAGCAAAATTAGGAAAACTTTTGGAGGCCTTTGAGAGCCGATTTGAGGACCTAAAGAAAGAAGTCAATGATTTGAAGTTGTTCAGCAACCCCTTTTCTGTATCTCCTGATGAAGTAGAATTCGAAGCACAAATCGAACTGATTGATCTTCAGAATAATGACAGCCTTCGTACCAAGTATAATGAAGGGGACTTGCTCAACTTTTATAATTGCTTGGCCAAAGATCAGTTTCCTTATTTGAGAAACAAAGCTGCTATTTATGCAAGCTTATTTGGCTCTACCTACATTCTGCTCAACCAGACCAAGTCAAATATTCGTAGCAGGCTAAGTGATCAAAATCTGCACTCTGTTTTAAGACTGGCAACCACAAATTTCCATCCTAACATAAAAAAAACTTGTACATGAATCTCAGTGTCAAAAATCTCATTAAAACAAAACAGGTGAGCAACTGTGTTTTTTTTTATCTTTAAACATTCTACAAACTATTTATCATTTCATGTAAAATCTAGTCTAGTGGCCCTCGACTAGATATATGTTTGATGATGTGGCCCGAGTAGCTCAAAAGGTTGTGCACCCCTGTAATAGAGGCTTTCCCAAATTCGCATTTCCTTAGAGTAAGAACAAGATTCGCTTTGGTAGGGGCTTCCAAGACTCCTAAAGTTCTTACATGATCCTCCCAAGTCTCTGAAAATATCACCAGATCATCTAAGTACACGACGCAGTTGTTGATGCCATTTAAAACTTTATTCATTAACCTTTGGAAGGTACCGGCTGTGTTCTTCAAGCCAAAAGCCATAACTTTGGGCTCGGAACTACCAAATGGCGTTATAAAAGCAGATATTTTCCGTGCTCGTTCACTTAAGGTACTTGCCAATAACCTTTAGCCAAATCAAGCTTTGAGATGAATTTGGAATTTCCAATTCTAACTAAGCAATCATCAATCATGGGTAAGGGAAAATTACTTTGCTTAGTTACACCGTTTACCATCCTCCTTTTTCACCAGAACTACTGGGGGAACTCCATTCACTCTCGCTAGGTACTATCAAATCATTATCTACCATGTAACTAATTTCCTTCCTCACAGATTCTGCCTTTTCTGGACTCAGACGATATGGACTTTGCCTAATGGGTTTCGAGTCCTGCAACTCAATATCATGTTCTAAAACATTGGTTAGGCCTAGTTTATCACTAATAGTTTCAGGATAATTCACTAAAACATTATGTATTTCCCTCTTTTTCCTTTTCTAAACCCTGATTAAAAACTTCGAAATTCTTAAGCACCTCAGAGTTTTTCTCAAAACTAATTTCTTTCTGAGACACCGTTACTACAGGCATGGGGCATTCGTTGTATTTCTTGAGCAAGTTTACATGCAGCCACTTTGCTCTACGCTTACCCATGTCTATCAAATAATTTAGATTTCCTCTCTTTTCCAAAATTGAAAAAGGACCTTCGAACTTATAAGATAAAGAGGGACCTTCTTTCTGGACTAGTACTAAAACTTTATCTCCCACTAAGCAACTCCTCTCTTTTGCTCCAAGATCATGTTTCCATTTAGTCTCCCCTTGACTTCCACTCTTGTTCTCCTTCGCTAGTTGCCAAACATCTCTTATTGTTTTTATAATATTCTAGATTAGTTATGTAGTATTCACTACCCTCTTTAAGCATTAAGTTACATTTTAACATTTCCAAAGGACCTTTTGCGGTGTGACCGAAAACCAGCTCAAAAGGACTAAATCCTGTAGTGTCATTCGGTGCCAACCTTAAAGCTAACAGAACAAATGGTAACTTTTCTTCCCAGTCGTGTTCGAAGTTACTACACAGTTTTCACAAACAACTCTTTAACGTTTGGTGAAACCGGTCCACAATGTCTTGTGATTCGGGGTGATAAGGTGTGGAAGTTACGAGTTTAATGTATAACTCTTTCATTCTATCCCTGAAATATTTGGATACAAAATTACTACCATTATCACTCTGTATAGTACGAGGCAGACCAAACTTAGAAAAATAATCTAACAATCGTTTAACTACGGTCCTCGTTGTATCAGCTTCTTACGGGTATCGCCTCTGGATAGCGGGTTAGTCTATCAATTGTTGTTAGCAGATATATACTCCCTCCCTTACTTCTAGGCAACGGTCCGACCATATTGATAACTACATTCTCAAAAGGTTCGCCTACAATTTGACATTCATGACAACTTAAAACATACCTCTTTACATCACTCCTCCTTTTAGGCCAAAAATACGCCCTACTAATACACCTGAAAGTTTTATTTACTCCCAAATGTCCTTGCTCATCATGTGCTAACTTCAAAACTAGTTCACGAAGCTTCCTAGGAACCACTAATTGTTCGGTGATTTCCTCTTTACTACCTGACTTAGGCCGAACATAATGACACAAAACTTCGTCTTTCAAACAAAACGTTTCCTTACACACATTATCGAGATCATCATCCAGCTCACATTGAAAAATTCGGGTTAGTGTCTCATCCTCTCTCTGAAACTTGACTAGCTCATCTTTATTCAAAAGGTTAGTGCCTAATTCATCACATCACTGTAACTATTACTTGATTCCGCTACATTGACTACGTTACTCTCAACAGCTACACCTTCTGCTTGGCTATCACTGTCAACACCGATAGAGTCAGGTCTCTCAGCCACACTCACGCCAAGATCAACCTCGCCACCTCTATCACACTCGCTCGAATCCACGAACTCACACTCGTTCGAATCCACAAACAAATTATGACCGTAGTCTATGTCTGTATCTAGCCCTGACCTAATTACTACCATTTCAGGCACTGGAATCTCACTTACAACAGGATTCACGTTCTTGTATAAAGCTAAGTCATTAACGACAATAATGTCAATGCCATCAACGGGCAAACTGTCAACAACTGCTAGTTTCACTACCTGACTTTCTAAGTTCAACCTCAACAAAGGACAAAGAACACAAGTGTTAGGAAATCCACCTAACATGACTTTTTCTTCCATATTGATTTTAGCCCTGTTTGGCACACTCTCTCCTAATTCGTGAGACAGCAGCTCCTGTGTCTCGAAGCAAAACGACTTCTCTCGAATCTACTCCTCCAAGAGAGGAAACTACACCTTCTGACAGAAATTCACCAAAAAATTTCCTAGTTTCTCTCATCACATCATTCCTACCTGATGATAGGTTAACTAGAGACACTGGTTTCTTAACGTCCTTCCTTTCCACTGCACAATTTCTCGCTAAATGCCCTTTCCCATTACATCGGAAACAAGTTAATTCTGAGCCACTGGATGCCACTTTATTCTTACAAACCTTAGACGTATGACCAGGTTTTCCGCATGTATAACAGGAATAGTCACTTTTACTCGCATTGCTATTACTAGAACTGAAATCTTTACTGCTTTGTACTTTACCAGACGAAGGATCATTTCGCTTCTTACTAACACTTAAATTATGAGTCAGACTTTATTTGTCTGCTAACCTAGTTGCTCCTGCAAAAGACTTCTCACCTATCTCTATATAAAGTTTAATCTCAGGGGATACGTTATCTTTGAAGTTTTCTAGCAATACCAAGTTCTTCAAACCATCAAAATCCTCAACTTTAGCAGAAGTTAACCAATCAAAAAACAGCCTTTCCAACTTCTTACCGTATTCTACATACGTAATATTCTCGTCCTTTCTCAAACTTCTGAATTTCTTACGGTACGTACGCCTCTGGTACTAACCTGTACGCGCTAAGGACAGTTTCTTTCACGATATCATAATCATCACATTCCTCCTTAGACATACAACTATACACAGTAAGCGCCATACCACTCAAAACTGACTGTAAATATAAAGTCCACATTTCTTTAGGAGAACCTACTCTTTCCATTAACTTCTCAAAACACATGAAATATTTTGTTACATCTTCCTCATCAAACTTTGGTACTAATTTCAACACTGCACTCATACCTAAACCATTAGCTTCATTTTCGTTCTCGCCTGTCTGACTGTTACGAGTACTTTGCCTTGACTGAGCGATTTCCAACTCATGCATACGTTCTTTCTCTCTTTCTTCCTGCTCATGCAAATGTTCTTTCTCTCTTTCTTCCTATTGCATTACCAACATTTCTCTCTCTTGCTGCATCTTCATTGCTTCTCTCTCAGCTGCTCTTTTATCTCTCTCATACTTTTCTCTTTCTTTCCTTTCGACATACTCACGGAGATCTTTCCCCTCTAGACCTAGAAGCTTACCAGACTCAATAAACTCTTTCACCAACTCACTCATTCTGGTTCTTTCTATATTTTCCCTGTTTCAATGTTATGGTGCCGAATAGCCTAGCAAGTTCGCCAATTATTACAGACCGAGGTCCACTACAGGTTCGATATTATAATAAACAATAAGAATTCAACACCAACAGTTAAAACTCGGGATACAAACATAGAAAGAAACACAAACAGAACAAAGGTTTATTTACAAGCTTACTAACAAAGATAAATGCAGAATGGTTTCTCCTATTTACATAATAAAATTATAATCTTACAATGCATGAACTGGGGAAACAGTCATGAAATACTTGCTGGCCAGTTTTGCAGCTGTTGAAAATCAGCTGCTCGAAGCGACAGCTTCACAAAGGAGAACTGTAGAACTTCAGTCGTCTTCTTGACTCCGTATTGCAGAAAACAATGTCTATTCTTGATACTCAAAGGGCAGGTTACTCCTCAAAACCGACTTGTAGGACGTTTCTTCTCTGAAGGCTTGCTCTCCCTGTCGGAATCCCTCTGTCGTTCTCTCTCTAACTGGACGACTTGACCCGATTCGTACTCCTTCTTCCTCTCTTATCCTTCCTCTGATCCTTCTTCTCTTATCTCTCTCTGAGGATCTCTCACTGATGATCTGATCTCTCCTACTTTGTCAGTCGTATATATACGGAGATCTGGAGGCGGGGCCTACCAGCAAACGTCACAGACTCCAGAGACGACAGGAACGTTTTAGAAGGATCTAGACAAATAGTTACATTATAATACGCGGCGTTTTCTGACGACAGGATGGCGATTGTTGAGTTCTGTAACACACCTGGGGATTCTCGAGCCATCATGAGAACAGTCGCCTCCCACACGTGCGCGAATGCCTCCTGGCTGCAAGCGATTACCATGACACTGTTGCTGGGGCTATTTACTAGTTGCTCCTTAATATTGTGCTTCTACTACTCCCACAGTAACCTTGAAAGCCAAATCTGCTACTTATATACTCCAAAAGCCGCAATTGAGGACTAGACTACGCCTACTTCAGCAAGCTCTGCCGTGGCTGAACTGATCCTCCATAGCTGCCCCTGCGCCAAAAACCACTCCTGAATTTGAAGATGCTTCTTACTAATAAGTAGTACTTCTACTGCAATGGCCAACAATAATAGTGAACCTATGCCTCCCCTAAGAAGTGTTCCTATTGGGGTAGCTATCATGGAGGCTAAAACTACAGCCACTAATAAGGCTAAACTTGATAGGAGCTCCAACTCTTGGAGCCACCACTGAAGCAAAAACTACTTCTCTTTGATCCTCTCTAATGTGTGCTCCTACTGCGATAACCAATGCTAGGGTTGAAATTGCTCCCACCTAACATGTGCTCCTGATCCAACACCCACTGAGGAGGCAGGATTTATTCCCTAAGATATGTTCCTCCTCCTACTACAACTATAGTTGTTGTAATTACCTCTAGCCTATTCCAGTATCCTGGACAAAGTCAAGCCTCTTCTAGTTGCCTGGACAGAGTCTAGCCTATTCCAGTAGCCTAGACAGAGTGTAGCCTATTCCAGTAACCTGGACAGAGTGTAGCCTATTCCAGTAGCCTGGACAGAGTCTAGCCTATTCCAGTAGCCTGGACAAAGGCTATAACTACTCATTGAAATATGTTCTCCCACTCCTAAAGCCACAACGGATAATAAGGTTAATCTTCAAAGTGCATTCCTACTCCAGCAGACTGTGCAGAGGGTATGCTACTCCTCTGTCGTGCATTTCTATTACGAGTCTCCACGACAGCTGAGATAACCTCACTAATATGGGTATTTACTTTACCAGGTACCAGTACTACAACTGCGACGAGTTCCACTTCAACCACCAGTTCAACTACAGTTTCCCCAACAGTCACACCTAAGTTTTTTCCCAATGGTGGGTCTTCTTATGCTGATTTCACTTGAAAAGTAGTAATTGAATTTTTACAATCTAATCATTTTGGACTGTCTTCCAATGCATTCAATTCTAATGTACTTTGATGCCTTGAGTCTGTTTAAGTAAACATTGTTATTCATAGTTAGGTATTCTCAAGTGTTGTATTTCGCTGAACTCTGTAATGCTCAGTTCATTTACAATTATTGAACTATGTACAGTAGAAGTAGCAAAATCATAAAACAATGTCCTCTCACTCGCAGGCAGAAGAATAGTAACAGTGAAAACACTGGTGAAATATCTGAAAAAGGTAAACATAAAAATAACAACTAAACAAAAAAGCCAAAAAATAAGCCAAAGTTATAGCCCTATTTCACAGTAAGCCAGATTTTATACGGAAAAATCCACCATTCACTACTTCAACATTTTGCCGCTGTTTTTAATGATCTACAGTCAGTTGGTGTCACAGTGACCTTGTAACAAGCCAAAATCTTAACATCCAAGACAAAATGACTGAGGAAATAGAAACCAAGGGTTCTAGGACTGCGGCTATTACTTGCAATAGTGAGTTTGAATTTCACCTGGAAAAGTGGTTTTCTTTACTAATTCACTTTAGGAATTCTGTTATTTCCGACCAAAATACTAAAAAATAGGGACTTTATGACGTCAGTTGGACCATTAGATTAGTTAGGCTCTGCCCTTCCTAGTTGGATATTATTCGTTGCTTTCATATCTCTTGTATTTGGCTCCAGGCAATTTCGTCAAAGAAGCACTCAAGGAAATCACTCTTCTTTCCTTACAGATCCTAGATGTGGGGGTTACTGGTACAGATACAATGACATTTGTTATTTGCCAACAGCTTATACTTATGGCACTTGGAGTGAAGCAAAGAGTACCTGCACATCTTGGTCCTCACACTTGGCTCAGATCACTTCTGCCAATGAATTCTACATCCTTAAGTGTTAGTATAATCATGTCTCTTTCTATGAGATAAAGCGTTAAAGTTTAATGTTAATTTGGAATATCTCAACACTTCTCCCACTTTAATATCATTTTAACAGCACAAGTTGAGCCATCACTCTCCCATGCATGCTACTATGGATGGGTCCAACTACAGCAAAATGTGTCATTGACATGACAGCAATTTGTCTCATGTATATCACATGCATGTTGAAAACATGTCAGTGACATTATAAGGAGAACAATTCTTTGGCCAGTGCTGGGCAATCTGATGTAGCAAAGGTTAGGGCTAGCAATACGTCGTTAGACTGTGTTCAACCTGTTCAAGATATGAGCATAATAAGTTGCCAACGTGTTTATGACATGCTTTACTGACGTATGGATGCCCCCTAAGAATATTCAGGATTGACTGTGAATCTTCTGGATTGAGGGTGATAACACTGGACAAAATTCAATTGATCAATAGATGTAAATAATATATATGATATATATATATATATATATATATATATATATATATATATATATATATAATCATATATATATATATCATTCGAGCTACAAATGTCCTTTAATATCTAATTCGCTCTAACTCAGAATTAATATATTTTCATATATGTAGCGAAGGGGAATTTTTAGTTGATAATAATTTCGTCCCCTCATGGGATCAAACTACCGTCTAACGGACAGGAACAAAATCAGGACCGACAGTGACGTTAGCGATTTGGCTAACAAGTGAGGTTATAAGTTTATATCGATTCTGACCTTACAAATCACCGTCAAACTCTGTTTTTTTCATAATTAGAATCGATATGAAACCCCCTCTACCATGTTAGCCAATTCGAACGTTTGACGCACGTAGCCATATTATGAATAATTATCACATCATCGTGATTCATATAAATCATTCGAGCTACAAATGTTCTTTAATATCTAATTCGCTCTACCTCGGAATTGACATAATTTCATATATGTACCGAAGGGGAATTTTTAGTTGATAATAATTTTGTCCCCTCATTGGATCAAACCACTGTCCAACGGACAGGAACGAAATCAGGACCGACAGTGATGTTAGCAATTCGGCTAACAAGTGAGGTTATAAGTTTATATAGATTCTGACCTTACAAATCACCGCCGAACTCGGTTTTTTCGTAATTAGAATCGATATGAAACCCCTTCTACCATGTTAGCCAATTCGAACGTTGGACGCACGTAGCCATATTATGAATAATTATCACATCACCGTGATTCGTATAAATCATTCGAGCTACAAATGTCCTTTAATATCTAATTCGCTCTACCTCGGAATTGATATATTTTCATATATGTACCAAAGGGGAATTTTTAGTTGATAATAATTTCGTCCCCTCATGGGATCGAACCACCATCCAACGGACAGGAACGAAATCAGGACCGACAGTGACGTTAGCGATTCGGCTAACAAGTGAGGTTATAAGTTTATATCGATTCTGATTCTGATTTTAAAGGACATTTGTAGCTCGAATGATCTATATGAATCACTGTGATGTGATAATTATTCATAATATGGCTACGTGCGTCAAACGTTCGAATTCGCTAACATGGTAGAGGGGTTTCATAATGATTCTAATTACGAAAAAACAGAGTTTGACGGTGATTTGTTAGCCAAATCGCTAACGTCACTGTCAGTCCTGATTTCGTTCCTGTCCGTTGGACGGTGGTTCGATCCCATGAGGGGACGAAATTATTATCAACTAAAAATTCCCCTTTGGTACATATATGAAAATATATCAATTCCGAGGTACAGCGAATTAGATATTAAAGGATAGTTGTAGCTCGAATGATTTATATGAATCACGGGGATGTGATAATTATTCATAATATGGCTATTTGCGTCAAACGTTCGAATTGGCTAACATGGTAGAGGGGGTTTCATATCGATTCTCATTACGAAAAAACCGAGTTCGACGGTGATTTGTAAGGTCAGAATTGATATAAACTTATAACCTCACTTGTTAGCAGAATTGCTAACGTCACTGTTGGTCCTGATTTCGTTCCTGTCCGTTGGACGGTGGTCTGATCCTATGAGGGGACGAAATTATTATCAGCTAAAAATTCGCCTTCGGTACATATATAAAATATATCAATTCGAGGTAGAGCGAATTACATATTAAAGGACATTTGTAGCTCGAATGATTTATATGAATCACGGTGATGTGATAATTATTCCATATATCATATATATAATATAATAATATTATAAATATATATAGATATCTATATATATATATATTTATATATCTATATGATATATATATATATATATATATATATATATAATAATATATCTTATGCCTTGTGTGTACATTGTACATGATCTCAAAATGAGGTTATATTTGTGGCTTCCCACAACAGATCTTTTAGACTCTGGTCGCACCTACTGGATTGGTCTGGAGAAAACTGGCGCCACGACAAATTACACCTGGGACGTAGACAACACAGCCCCAACATTTGTACTAGAGTAAGTAAAAATTAAACTTCTCTCTCTCTCTCTCTCTCTCTCTCTCTCTCTCTCTCTCTTCTCTTCTCTTTATTCAGCAGTGGCTTAACAAGTGATGCTCGAGGGAAGCCATGACAAATGAAAACAGCTCCAGTCTTTCAAGAGTAACGCTTGATGATATTTCAAGAAGTATTTTCATTAAAAGTCTTGTTATTATCAGCCTATATTCTGCTCCCACTCATCCACTGCTTCTCATTATTCCACCTTGATTTCCTGATAGACACTCCTTTTATCAGACCTGTGCATAAGGCAGCATAATGAGTATTCTCTGGCTTCTCCTACGGATTCCAAGACACTTTGACACCCACCGTTTGCTTTTTTCGTCTGAACCACCTACATGCCGATGATTCTACTCAAGGGTCTAGAGACAAATATAAAGACACTATTACAGAAAATATCAATATCAAATATACTGATAAGCAAGGCCTACGCTGTTTGTTTGTAAAACGAACGATTAATCAGAGTTCACCAAGAACTGTGAGAAGACCGCGTGACATCACAACCTCTACCTGCGCATTATATCTCAATTTTGGGTCAACCGAGAGAAGACCTGCATTCTCTAGACATTGATTCTACTCTTTGTGAATCTTCCGTTATTTTTCTTTCGATAAAGAACATATCCTCTCTTTCATTACACACGACAGCTGTAAAATCTTTCATTAATCTAACACCACTACTCCCTTTGCAAACCACACATGAATCGTAACAACCACAACTCTGTTCAGAAAGCGCTTCACTTATATTTTCCACTCAGAGCTTAATCGATAAAAATCCAAATTCATCCCACCGATCACTTGGATGTTCCTTCTCATTATTCTCTTCTGTTTTAGTCCATAGTTGGGGTTGCTGCTTTTAAAGAACTCCTTCCGGAAATCTGTTTCTATCTTGAATGAGTAATCTCATAATTGATGCTGGTAGATGTTTTCTGGACAAATGTCCTTCCTGACTGAAACATTCTCTGTCTGTAGATGTTTTCTGGGCAGATGTCCTCCTTGACTGAAAATTTCTCTGTCTGTAGATGTTTTGTGGACAGATGTCCTTCCTGACTGAAACATTCTCTGTCTGTAGATGTTTTGTGGACAGACATCCTTCCTGACTGAAACATTCTCTGTCTGAAGATGTTGTGTGTGGACAGATGACTTTCATGACTAAAATAATTCTGTCTGTAAATGTTTTCTGGTAAGATGTCATTCCTGACTGAAACATTCTCCTTCCTGACTGAAACATTCTCTGTCAGTAGATGTTTTCTAGGCAGATGTCCATTCTGACTGAAACATTCTCTGTCTGTAGATGTTTTCTGGACAGATGTCCATCCTGACTAAAGCATTCTCTATCTGTAGATGTTTTCTGGGCAGATGTCCATCCTGACTGAAACATTCTCTGTCAGTAGATGTTTTCTGGACAGATGTCCATCCTGACTGAAAAATTCTCTGTCTGTAGATGTTTTCTGGACAGATGTCCTTCCTTACTGAAACATTCTCTGACTGTAGATGTTTTCTGGACAGATGTCCTTCCTGACTGAAACAATTCTCTGTCTGTAGATATTTTCTGGACAGATGTCATTCCTACCTGAAACAATTCTATGTCTATAGATGTTTTCTGGACAGACATCCTTCCTGACTGAAACAATTCTCTGTCTGTAGATGTTTTCTGGACAGACCTCCTTCCTGATGGGAACAATTCTCTGTATGTAGATGTTTTCTGGACAGATGTCCTTCCTGACTGAAATATTCTCTGTCTGTAGATGATTTCTGGACATATGTCCTTCCTGACTGAAACATATTCTGTCTGTAGATGTTTTCTGGACAGACGTCCTTCCTGACTGAAACAATTCTCTATCTGTAGATGTTTTCTGGACAAAATTCCTTCCTGACTGAAACACTCTATGTCTGTAGATGTTTTCTGGACAGAAGTCCTTCCTGACTGAAATACTCTCTGTCTGTGGATGTTTTCTGGACAGATGTCCTTACTGACTGAAGCATTCTCTGTCTGTAGATGTTTTCTGGACAGATGTCCTTACTGACTGAAGCATTCTCTGTCTGTAGATGTTTTCTGGACAGAAGTCCTTCCTGACTGAAATACTCTCTGTCTGTAGATGTTTTCTGGACAGATGTCCTTACTGACTGAAGCATTCTCTGTATGTAGATGTTTTCTGGACAGAAGTCCTTCCTAACTGAAACATTCTCTGTCTGTAGATGTTTTCTGGGAAGATGTCCATCCTGACTGAAACATTCTCTGTCTGTAGATGTTTTCTGGGCAGACGTCCATCCTGACTGAAACTTTATCTGTCTGTAGATGTTTTCTGGGAAGATGTCCATCCTGACTGAAAAATTCTCTATCTGTAGATGTTTTCTGGACAGATGTCCATCCTGACTGAAACATTCTCTATCTGTAGATGTTTTCTGGGCAGATGTCCATCCTGACTGAAACATTCTGTCAGTAGATGTTTTCTGGACAGATGTCCATCCTGACTGAAACAGATGTCCTTCCTGGGGACGAAACATGTCCCTGATCTGAAACAGATGTCCTTCCTGACCGAAACATTTTTGTCTGAATCTGTTTTCTGGACAGCTGTCCTTCCTGACTGAAAGAATTCTCTGTCTGTAGATGTTTTCTGGACAGATGTCCTTCCTTACTGAAACATTCTCTGACTGTAGATGATTTCTGGACAGATGTCCTTCCTGACTGAAACAATACTCTGTCTGTAGATATTTTCTGGACAGATGTCATTCCTGACTGAAACAATTCTATGTCTCTAGATGTTTTCTGGACAGACATCCTTCCTGACTGAAACACTCTTTGTCTGTAGATGTTTTCTGGACAGACGTCCTTCCTGATGGGAACAATTCTCTGTATGTAGATGTTTTCTGGACAGATGTCCTTCCTAACTGAAACATTCTCTGTCTGTAGATGATTTCTGGACAGATGCCCTTCTTGACTGAAACAATTCTCTGTCTGCAGATGTTTTCTGGACAGATGTCCTTCCTGACTGAAACAATTCTCTGTCTTTCCTGAATGAAACAATTCTCTATTTGTAGATGTTTTCTGGACAAATGTCTTTTCTGACTGAAACAATTCTCTGTCTGTAGATGTTTTCTGGACAGATGTCCTTCCTGACTGAAACATTCTATGTCTGTAGATGTTTTCTGGACAGATGTCCTCCATGACTGAAACATTCTCTGTCAGTAGATGTTTTCTGGACAGATGTCTTTCCTGACTGAAACAATTCTCTGTCTGTAGATGTTTTCTGGGCAGATGTCCTTCCTAACTGAAAACCTTCTCTTTTGTAGATGATGTCTTGTATAGATGGTACTAAAATTCCTGCTGTAGATGTTTTTCTGGACAGGATGTCCTTCCTGACTGAAACAATTCATCTGTCTGTAGATGTTTTTCTGCGACAAAAGCCTCCTTCCTAACTGAAACAAAAATTCTCTGTCTGTAAATGTTTTCTGGGCAGATGTCCTTCCTGACTGAAACATTCTCTGTCTGTAGATGTTTTCTGGGCAGATGTCCTTCCTGACTGAAACATTCTCTGTCTGCAGATGATTTCTGGACAGACGTCCTTCCTGACTGAAACATTCTCTGTCTGTAGACGTTTTCTGGACAGATGTCTTTCCTGACTGAAACAATTCTCTATATGTAGATGTTTTCTGTATAGATGTACTTCCTGACTGAAACATTCTCTGTCTATCCGGGATTTGGACCTGTACTGACTTGGACTGCCTTACACGCCAGCAAACTTGTCCACACTCCACACTGTGTGTGTGTGGCAGGTCACTTCTTTTAGTTGGCCAATTTCACTGCCTATTGACATCTATACTACATAGTACATATGTGAGGTAAACCTAAAAGTACATTATGTGAAGTAAAATACTTCATATTTTTGTAGAAGTTCTTTAAAAGCACATATGTGAGGTTAAATGATTAACACTTTTTGTAGGAACACAAGACTATGACCAGTGCGTGTTGTATACGATGGCCTCTCTGTAGTTAATCGACGAATATTGCTTATTTATTACTTCAACCTCTTTCAAATGTACATAAAGGTTTCTTTTGCAGATGGGAGACTGGTAGACCACAAGGATATGGCTGTGTATACATCAACAATAACAAAAAATGGGTTGACGAAAACTGTGGCCAAAACACCAATAGGTAATTACACGTTCCGTTCACACTGGATGACCGATCGGTCATTTTTGGTCATAAAAATAGCATTAAATACCAAATAAAATTCTTCTTTTTAGTGAAGAAAATTGTACCAAAGTTCAGGCGTATTAGTGTTTTACATCAACTAATCCAGTATTACAATCTTGATCTACCAACCAGAGTTTCTAATTATCACTGAAACGCCAATAAATTCTTTCTCCTAACAGGAACTTCATCTGCAAAAAACCAGCATCAAATTAAAAACCAGCTGAAGCGTGAAACCAGCTTGAAAACCAGGTTCATTATAAAAACCAGCATCAGCTTATAAACCAGATTCAGCTTATGCACCAAATGTCGCTTAGAAACCAGATGCAGCTTTTAAAGCCAGCTTCAGCCTAAACACCAGCCTCAGCTTAAAAACCAAGCTTCAGCTTAAAAACCAGCTTCAGTTTGGAAACCAACTGCAGTTTAAGTAGTTCTTCAGCTTGACATCAGCTTCAACTTAAAAACCAATAGCAGCTTAAACACCTTCTTCAGCTTAAAAAACAACTGCGGCTTAAAAACAAGGCTTCAGATTAGAAACCAGCTTTGATTTAAAAACCAACTGCAACCTGACAACTATCTTCAGCTTAAAAACCAGCATGAACTTGAGAGCAATCCTTCAGCTTAAAAACCAGATTGACCTTAAAAACCAACTTCACATTAAAATTCAGGCTTGAGCTTAAAACTCAACTGCAGCGTAAAAAACAGATTCAGCTTAAACTCCAGTTTCAGATAAAATAAACCAACTGTAGCTTAAACACCAGTATCATATTGAAAACCGGCTTCAGCTTAAAAACAGCTGCTTCTTAAAAAACCGGCTTTAGCTTAACTGGAGAACATCCCTTCAGCTAAAAACCAGGCTTGAGCTCAAGACAGAACTTCAGCTTAAAAAACAGTTCCAGATTAAAAGCCAACACCAGTTTAAACACCAGCAAGAGATTAAAAACCAGCTTTAGCTTATAAACAAACAACAGCTTAAAAACCAGATTCAGCTCAAATACCAGCATCAACTTGAGAAGAAAACTCAGCTTGAAAACAAGGCTTCAGGTCAAAAATAATAACATGTTTTTATATATGCACTCGCTATAACACTGGTATCGAGCACCTTAAATACACAGTAGTCTGTAGTTCAAACTACAGTGTAGTTCGAATCTCTATGGTATGAACAAGGAAAAATTTAAGTCCCTAAGTTGTAATTCATGTAAATAAGCAGAGTTCTAGTAGTAAAGTGAGAGTATTTTATGAATAACAAAAAAATAATTTCATTACTGTTGCCAAATTAATAAAATTTAATGAGATTATTGTAACAATGAATACAGTGGATGATGCCCTTGAATTTTTTTTTTTTTTTTTTCAGTTTTGCCACAGGATGCATTTATGTAATGAATAACTGGCCTTCTGTAATTGGAACGTATTTGGACATATATCACTTGCATATCTGATCAATGTTTGTTTAAATTTAGCACTCACAGTTTTTATTTAAGTGATCAGGGAGACTGTTGTATGTATGTCCATATATATATATGTCCATATATATATATATATTATATATATATATATATAGTATATATATATATATATATATATATATGTCTATCACATTACCGTGATTCATATACACATATCGAACTACTAATGTCCTTTAATATCTAATTCGCTCTACCTCGGAATTAATATATTTTCATATATGCTTAACAGAGGGGGAATTTATTAAGCGATAATAGAATTGGCGATCGACAGGCGCGAACCAGCGACCTCTCAATTCTAGGACTGGCAGTGAAGCCTTAAACCACCCCGGTGTAGGACTGGCAGTGAAGCCTTAAACCACCCCGACACCGGGGTGGTTTAAGGCTTCACTGCCAGTCCTAGAATTGAGAGGTCACTGGTTCGCGCCTGTCGATCGCCAATTCTATTATTCTTAATAAAATTCCCCCTCGGTTAAGCATATATGAAAATATATTAATTCCGAGGTAGAGTGAATTAGATATTAAAGGACATTTGTAGTTCGATATATATATATATATATATATATATATATATATATATATATATATATATATATATATATATATATATATATATATATATATATATATATAGATATATATATATATATATATATAAAATACACATAAACATACACACCAAATCGAGATAGCCCTTGCTCGCATAAGACGTTTTAATAATAATAATAAGCGGAAGTTCTTTCGGCGCAATCGAGTTTTCTGTACAATGTACAATGCTGTATGAGCAGTGGCTCATAAAGCTTTCTGCCACGGCCCGGCGGTGGCCTCTCCTATAACGTTGCCAGAAGCACGATCATGGCTAACTTTAACCTTAAAATAAATAAAATCTACTAAGGCTAGACAGCTGCAATTTGGTATGTTTGATGACTGGAGGGTGGATAATGAACATGCTTGTTGCAGCCCTCTAACCTCAGTTGTTTTCAAGATTTGAGGGCAGACAGACTGAGCCATCTCAATAACTTTCCTTTACAGATGACTAAAATGAGTAAAAACGAATGATTTGCCGAGGATTAATTCTCACACATTACATTAAAAAATAGCTCGGAGAAAGGCCTATTTTACTTGAGATGACAGAAATTCCCTTCAGCTAAACAGGAATCCCAATGATCCTGCTCACGTTTCAGATTATATCCATTAGCAAAGTTACCATAGTTTACCATAAAATCTCCATTTAGTACGTTTTCTCTAAAGATATTTGTCCGTTTTCTTTGGATTAAGACTCTTGTGCACATAAAATAATAAATGTATAAATGTTTTGTCGATATATTTCGTAAAAGAATTACTTTCCCTACAATGTTCGCAGTTAATTTATTTATAAAATGTTTGCAAGACATCTTGATTCTAAGGTCTTTCAATATTTGTTTTTAATTAGGGGTAAATTATTTATTTTGTGCAACGGAAGATATCGTTTCTCTTGAATATCCTTTTTTGGCGAATGACCAAAGATAGCTACGACCAGACCAGATCCAAACCAGATTTCAAAGTACGTAGCACTTTTAACTATGATATCACGTCAGACAATAAATGTTTCCTATAATAATAATAAAATAACACAAATAAAATATTACAAAGTTTAAACTAATAGGTAACATGTTGATTTACACTTTGAATGCGAGAACATTCAAGAGTCAATACTGCAATTTTAATTAAGGTGCAATTTTAACCAGATAGTCTGATTACTTTTAATTTCTGGAGGCGCTGCAATAAGCGTAATGCCTATACGTCATTTCGCTTTCTGGCATTTTTTTAAAATATAAAAGGTTGTAAAAATTAGCACTAGACTGTAATTAATTTGCCTTGTTGGACCAAAAGATCGCACCTTTTAGCAAGAATAAATTTAAATCTGCTACGACTGATTAATTAATAAAATTATTATTATTATTATTATTATTATTATTATTATTATTATTATTATTATTATTATTATTATTATTATTATTATTATTATTATTATTATTATTATTATATAATATCTGAATATGATGAATACTCCCGATGTCGTATTGTCTATTTATTGTCATTACCCTTTTTTCCTTTAATATTTTTTACTTAATTTTGAATGTCGCCAGCCTATTCATATGCCTACTAGAGGAGTTAGTTTTAAAAGATTTTTTCTTTGTGGCTTACAAAGCTGGACTTTTATCTATTTATTTATTTTCTTTTTTTACTTAAGTTTTATTACTCATACCAGAAAACTCATGAAAACTTTAAAAAATTAGATTAAAAATAACAATGAAATTCCAAAAATAATTTGACAAAAACTGACGGTAAAACCAATAGTTTACATTAATTCCTGATCATCAACAACAAAAAACTAGTTGTAAAACTTTAAATATTTATTGTTTGCCTAAAAATAATGTATCAATTGAAAACGTTACAATTTTCGCTAAATAACATACTTGGCACAGTACACATTATCAAATCTCACTAACAGTAAGGCTCAGTTCTCGCTATATATCAAAAGGAATATCGCCCAGAACGACAAATATCAGCACAGTTCTTTTTATTTTTTTATTTTTATTTATTTATTTATTTATTTATTTTACTCAGACGCAACGTTTTGCGCCATTTTTCCCCCCAAACCCACTGAAGCCCTTCTTGCTGCGTGGAGCATTCTCGCTAGAATAAGCTGCTGAGATAAGCTCATCAAGCCATTCTTGCTACAGGAAGCACATTATGAGCGCTACTCGAAGCTGGGAACACATTATCATTCCACGCACTGAAGGGAGACCCATCGGTTGGAGAAATACCAACGGGCCTGGGTATGTGTTACAGATCTGCTTTTTCGAACCAAGTGTTATACATACATACATACATATTATACATAAATTATACATACACACACACACACACACACACACACATATATATATATATATATATATATATATATATATATATATATTATATATATATATATATATATAATGTACAAACATATTTTGAGCCATATAACTTAGACTTAACTTAAGAATACATACATACATACATACATACATACATACATACATATATATATATATATATTATATACATATATATATATATATATATATATCTATATATATACATATAATACTACATATATATATATATATATATATATATATATATATATATATATATATATATATATATATATACTTATATGTGTGTGTGTGTGTGTGTGTGTGTAAAGAGAATGAAAAACTAGTCTTAACGGTAGGTGAAATTTTCATTCGACAGATTGGGAACTGGTATTTACGTATGATCCTGCGTTGATAATAATAATAATAATAATAATAATAATAATAATAATAATAATAATAATAATAATAATAATAATAATAATTTGTGTGGGCAGTACATGGCAAGTCATTTGCCCTTAATGGAGCCATGCTAGTTTAGCATCCTTCTTCCTTTAAATA
This sequence comes from Macrobrachium nipponense, assembly GCF_015104395.2. NCBI lineage: Eukaryota > Metazoa > Arthropoda > Malacostraca > Decapoda > Palaemonidae > Macrobrachium > Macrobrachium nipponense. The sequence goes on along the minus strand of NC_061090.1, from coordinate 29,244,858 downwards.
TTCTGCTGAAAAAATGTTTTGTGGAACAAAATAGGCTTATTATAACCCAAGAAAGATCGAAAGGCAAATCAGCCAGCAGGAGAGATAGAGACCAGTTATTGGAAAAGGTGACATAAAGAAATAAATATGAGGCAACTGAAAAATAAATCGACGCACCTGAATTCAAGATGTTGGCAGCAGTGGAGAACAAGAATGAATTTGTTCCTCGCTTAAGCATTTGCGAGATCAGAAGATTCCACCACAAATGCACTAGGTTAACTATTCCACACATTTCAGCTGTGTCCAAGATAAAACCCTAGCAAATACTACACACTGTTTGCAGTAGCAGCAACCTGCTTTGTGTCGCAAGCAAAACCAGCTAGTAGCAGCAGCTTGCTTTGTGTAGCAAGCAAAACCAGCTTGTAGCAGCAGACTGCTTTGTGTCGCAAGCAAAACCAGCTTGTAGCAGCAGCCTGCTTTGTTCGCAAGCAAAACCAGCTTGTAGCAGCAACCTGCTTTGTTTCGCAAGCAAAACCAGCTTGTAGCAGCAGACTGCTTTGTGTCGCAAGCAAAACCAGCTTGTAGCAGCAGCCTGCTTTGTGTCGCAAGCAAAACCAGCTTGTAGCAGCAACCTGCTTTGTTTCGCAAGCAAAACCAGCTTGTAGCAGCAGGCTGCTTTGTGTCGCAAGCAAAACCAGCTTGTAGCAGCAGCCTACTTTGTTTCGCAAGCAAAACCAGCTTGTAGCAGCAACCTGCTTTGTTTCGCAAACAAAACCAGCTTGTAGCAGCAGCCTGCTTTGTTTCGCAAGCAAAACCAGCTTGTAGCAGCAGCCTGCTTTGTGTCGCAAGCAAAACCAGCTAGTAGCAGCAACCTGCTTTGTGTTGCAAGCAAAACCAGCCAGCAGCAGCAGCAGCCTGCTTTGTGTTGCAAGCAAAAGCAGCTAGTAAGGGTAGCAGCCTGCTTTGTGTTGCAGGCAAAATAAGCTAGTAGTAGCAGCAGCCTGCTTTGTGTTGCAAGCAAAAACAGCTAGTAAGAGCAGCAGCCTGCTTTGTGAAAGCAAAACCATCTAGAATAAGCAGCCTGCTTTGTGTTGCAAGCAAAAACAGCTAGTAAGAGCAGCAGCCTGCTTTGTGCAAGCAAAAGCATCTAGTAGCAGCAGCCTGCTTTGTGTTGCAAGCAAAAACAGCTAGTAAGAGCAGCAGCCTGCTTTGTGCAAGCAAAACCATCTAGTAGCAGCAGCCTGCTTTGTGTTGCGAGCAAAAACAGCTAGTAAGAGCAGCAGCCTGCTTTGTGCAAGCAAAAGCATCTAGTAGCAGCAGCCTGCTTTGTGTTGCAAGCAAAAACAGCTAGTAAGAGCAGCAGCTTGCTTTGTGCAAGCAAAACCATCTAGTAGCAGCAGCTTGCTTTGTGTTGCAAGCAAAAACAGCTAGTAAGAGCAGCAGCCTGCTTTGTGCAAGCAAAAGCATCTAGTAGCAGCAGCCTGCGTTTGTGTTGCAAGCAAAAAAAAAAAAAACAAGCTAGTAAGAGCAGCAGCTTGCGTTTGTGCAAGCACAAACCATCTAGTAGCAGCAGCCTGCTTTGTGTTGCAAGCAAAAACAGCTAGTAAGAGCAGCAGGCTTCTTTGTGCAAGCAAAACCATCTAGTAGCAGCAGCCTGCTTTGTGTTGCAAGCAAAAACAGCAAGTAAGAGCAGCAGCCTGCTTTGTGCAAGCAAAAGCATCTAGTAGCAGCAGACTGCTTGGTGCTGCAGGCAAAATCAGTTAGTAGCAACAGCAGCCTACTTTGTGTCACAAGCAAAAACAGCTAGTAAGAGCAACAGTCTGCTTTGTATAGCAAAAGCATCTAGTAGCATCAGCCTGCTTTGTGTTGCAAGCAAAAACAGCTGGTAAGAGCAGCAGCCTGCTTTGTGTTGCAAGCAAAAAAAAGCCTACTTAATGTTGGAAGGAAAAAAATACTGAGGATGTTTGTCGTTGGAGGACATTTTATGCAAAATAAATTTGACGACAAAACTCTCTCCGAGAGTTTAAGATGAGTCACCACCCGAAGACGACATTTTATTTTATTTTCGCTTACTCGGGGAGTAAGACAAAAAACTACTTTGTTGTTGTTGTTGTTGTTGTTCCTGTTGTTGTTGTTGTTCCTTTTTTTGTGGGTACGAAAGGTCTATGGCAGAGCCCTAAAAAGGTCTGAAAAAGTGGTTTTGCGTCGAGTTAAAGATACAGGAATATACAAAATAATATTTATGATTTATTTATTAGAATGAAAACGTAAAAATATTAATAATGTGCATGTTAAACAGTACAGAAAAATTATTTCTAATAAAATGTAGCGTATTTATTTTAATTTCCGTTGGTGAAACAAGGCTCTATTTTAGCACGTTTTAATTTACGTTCAGTTAAGAATATAATGATTACAATTTATGAGTGAGGGGGAAATCTTGCTCACATCCTGAGTAAGCTGGAGGTCGGATCACGCCTGGTTTCTTTGTGAATGAGTCTGATCCCTTCTTTCTGTATTTGCCTTTACCTCCTCTTATTTCTTCCTAATGAACACAATTTTTTTGAAGATGCAAAAAAGAAACCCACAAGATTAGTAAGTATAACTTGTTTACTTGTAAGTATTTACATAATATTTTACCTAACACTCGAGTACTTTCAGGCCCCACCTGTGGCCGTTTCTCAAGAGATGTTTTTAAGTAGGTGTCAGAGTGGTTATTTATACTTGCAAGTAAACAAGTTATACTCACTAGTCTTTTGTGGGTTTCATTTTCCATCTTCAGAAGAAAACTGAAAGGAAGTTTTTGTTTGCTTCAATTCCGCTAAAATATTGGAATTTAATTTCACAGGAAAATTTATAAATATATAGATACCAGACGTAAACAGAAAGAAGTTTTTGTCTGGTTCCATTTCTCTAAAATATTGGAATTTAATCTCTAAGGAAAATTGATAAAGTATGATTTTCAGTAATAAAAAAATATTAATTAATACTTTAAAAAATTGGGGAAAAAAATATGAACGTCATTTACACATTCCTCGCACGTGTCAATTCCGATTAAGCAAGACAGCGTTAAAAAGACTATAATGAACTTAAAAAAGAAAAAAAAGTGAATCATCGATGTAGTAAAAGAACACGGCATTCAGTCACACACACACGTCACTTACACTTATTATAGGCGTGACAGAGCTGAACAAAAGAAGGACTTGGAAATAAACGTCACATTTCGTATTTTTGTCGAACTGCCATTAATATTCCGGGGCGCAGTTTTCTCAGCTGCGCGGACGAGGAGGCATCTTAATGCGCTTTTTTGTCTTGGATAAATAGGATGATACCTGGGTCCTTATTGATTGCTGTCACTTACCACTGAGATCGAGATCCAAAAAAAACTCTATATATACATATATATATTATATATATATATATATATATATATATATATATATCTTACAAGTGTGTAATGTTAGTGAATCGCATATCATGTCTTGCTTGGAGACAGGCTGAGTTGTAGGGGCAGGTTACTTGAGTAAAGGAATTTGGTACGTAACTGTGTTAATCGAGAGACCGCTCGTCTCGTCATCAAGCATGTACATTTGTTTGTACGGATGATACAGGTCTTATAGACCAGGCCACTTGTGAAAGTCACATTCCTTTTGGTGAGAAGAAAGAGGTCAGTTGGTAAACGCCAGGTGTTGGATTGAGAAAACCCCCCATCATAAAGGTATGACACATATTTTGTAAGACTTAGAAAACCGTTACCTTTGAAAAGAGAGAGAAGTGTGAAATACATTCAAAAGAGTGGTGTGTGAAGTGTATCTTTTATCCATTGTTATCTTTACTAGCAAACTGACCCATCTACGATGGGTGATAAAATACGGGTGTAGAAGTGAAAAATTTATATGTACTATTTGTTCAGCAATATTAAAATAAGGGCGATTTTTATACATACCTACTACAGAACCTCTTTGCGCATTGTGAGGCTCGGGATCTGTACAGCCTAGTTGCTATGTGATTTTAAGGTGTGTCCGGATATGTAAGTGTGTTTGTGCGTGTAATGATGGGTCCAACCGCCCGACACTGGGAAGAAAGGACACACTCTCCTGAGAGGACACGGAGAACACAAGGTCAAGAAAAACCCATCGAAAGGTGGGGCATGTTTAAAAGGACTTTGGGAAAGTTGCCTTTGAAAAGAGAGAAGTGTGATGTGTATATGTTTATTTGACATTAATTGTGTGTTGGGGAATATAATGGATATGTCTCTTTGTTTCAGATGGGATCATGTCATTATACTAGAGAATGGGATTCTCAAAAAGACTTACTATTTAAATGTAGAACCTAATAATTTGGGAGTTTGGGAGTGATTACTTAGTCTAATTCAGGAGAACAGAATGACAGTTTACAGTTTTTTTGTGGGTCAGACTTAGTTCTTAATGTGACGTCTTTTAATCACTTTGTTCCATATCATGTTCAGCTAGTTTGGGAAATAAAAAGCATATTTTTTTATCTACGAGAATTCATTAGCCTAGCTTGATATAGTTTGCAGAGGGAGACAGTCAGCAACTAAAGGTAAGAGAGTTGTCACTTGTTTTAGTTTTGATTAACCAGTGCCAAATGACTAATTTGCTTGGTTATAGGTTGGTGGCAGCGATTAAAAAGCTTTTTATAGGCTGTAGGTACGCTTCCGAAGAGACTAATGCTAGTTTAGGCATATATTTTTTTGGGGGAAAAGGGTTATTATTTTGTCACAGGCAACTCGGGGTTTCTTTGCTGATTCAAGGGTTTTAGTGTTCGAGATGGTGTGTCTCTCTCTCTGCATTACAGCCAGACAGTGTAGTTAGATAGTGCTTTGTGAAGACTGGTGTTCCGATGTTTTGGGAATCAGAATTTAATTTTTTGGCATATTAAAGTGTTTACTGGGTGTGGTGAATAAGTTATGCACATTTGGAGAGTGGCACAAAACCTACTTATATTCCTGCATACCGCATACCTTTCAAAATCAGAGAATGGGTAGAGAAAGAGGTCAATAAATGGGAGGAAGAAGGAATCATTAGGCCTAGTGTGTCTCCATACAACTTTCCTTTGTTAGCAGTGCCTAAGAAGGACGGTTCTGTCTGTGTATGCATCGATTTTAGACTTTTAAATGAAAAGACAATCCCTGACCATTATCCAGTCGCGTGCATACCAGATCCATTTGTTGAAATCGGGGGACATAATATTTATAGCTCAATTGATTTGGTGCAGGGTTTTTGCAAGTCCCTCTTAGTGAAAGTAGTAAGGAATATATGGCTTTTTCAGTGCCCAAGGGACGCTATGAATTTAAACGAATGCCATTTGGTTAATCGGGCAGTCCGATGACTTTTACCAGGTTGGTAAATACAGTTCTGCACGGGTTATTGGGTAAAAATGTTTTTGTATATATGGATGATATTTTAGTAGCAACAGACACGATCACACAACACCTGGAAGTGCTCACAGAAGTACTTAGGAGGCTTAGATTAGCGGGGTTGAAAATCAAGCTAGCTAAGTGTTCATTCTTGAAAAAGCAAATCACATTTCTAGGCCATGTCATACCTAAGGAAGGGGTTAGAGTAAATGACGATAAAGTTAAAGCAATAGCGAATTTTCGCACCCCGAGATCAAAGAAAGAGATTAAGTCATTCCTGGGTATCGCCAGTTTCTTCAGGAGGTTTGTGAAAGGGTTTTCTAATATAGCAGCTCCTCTAACAGATATATTGCTGGAAGATGTTCAATTTCAATGGAAGGAACCCCAGTTGGAGAGTTTTCAAAAGCTTAAGGATGCGTTAATGAATCCCCCCGTTTTGAAGTTTCCAGATTTTAGCAAACCATTCACATTAGTGACCGATGCCAGCCAGGAGGGTATAGGTGCTTGCCTTATGCAAAAGTTTGATGGGGAAATTCCATCCCATAGCCTTTTACAGTAGGAAGTTCAGGACAAAGGGCAGCAATGAGAGATCAATGGCTACCATAGATAAAGAAACCTTTGCAATAGTGTCATGCTTGGTTCATTTTAAATTGCTACTGATGGGGAAAAAAGTAGAAGTCCTTACAAACCACAAAGCCATTATTAGATCTTTATAATAAGCCCGACTTGTCGCCTAAAAGAGCTCGATGGTTTCTAACTATCAGAGATTTTGATACAAAGCTTAAATATACAGAAGGCAAATTAAACAGTTGTGGATGCCATTAGTAGAAGCTTTTATGACACGGAAGGATTTGAGGTCGCACAAGTCACTGGCGAGTCTATACAATGGGATATGGGTCTCATAGAGCAAAGGCAAGATGAATACGAGATTCTGGCAGACGCAAAAGCGTTTCTTAGAGGGGAATTAGTCAGGAAACGTTATAAGTTGCCTTTTTCGGGTTTAGAGTTAGAAGGTATACTATTGGTTAGGAAAATTAAATATAAATTGAGAACCAGTGAAAGTAAAAGAGAGAAGACACAGATCGTAATTCCGAAAGTCCTAATTCCAGTGGTTTTGGATATAGTACATTAGAGGTTCGGTAGTCCGCACTTGGGGATAGAAAAAACGTATAATGAGGTTAGTGCTAAATACATTTGGAAAAAAATGGGGAAAGGTGGAAAATTTTTTGAAAAACTGTACAGTATGCAATTCATGCAAACCTGCAAGGATAAATTCGTGCAAATTAGGGTCATATCCGATACCAAGTAGACCTTTCCAGAGAATACATATGGATATCCTGGGAAATTTTTGTGAGTCTAGATATGCGAATAAGTACTTGTTAGTAATAATAGATGAACTTACAAGGATAGTAGAAATTTTCCCACTTAAGCATAAAACGGCTGAAGAAGTAGCTATAGCATTTTTCAATGGTATCACTTGCAGATACGGCTCACCTGAGGTTCTATTGACCGACAATGGCAGAGAATTTGTGAACAAAACTTTGGAATGTGTAGTGGAAGTCATGGGGATACAGAAAGTAACAATTATTCCATACAGACCTGAAGCTAATGGGTTGTGTGAACGAGCGAACAGGAAAGTGCTCGAAGCTCTCAGGAAGACTGTAGGTGGTAATGATAAGAATTGGGACAGATATATTGATATTGTTAGACATAGTATTAACACTATGGTTAGTGATTCCATTAAAATGTCTCCATTTGAAGCTTTGTTTCGTTGCCCAGCACGAGAAACAAGCTGAACTACAAATTAGGCCCGAAATTTGAAGGTCCTTTTAAAGTCATTGAGAAAAAGATTGAAAATAGATTTGTAGTCTTTGAGGAAAAAACAGGTCGGTTGAAGTTAACACATATATCAAAACTGAAAATAATTGGTTGTGGTAATTAATATATTGTCCTGCAGTTGCATTTTTTTGTTGTTGTTGTCTGGTTTTTGTAAATTGATGGTGAAATGTGTTTAATGTTTTTTTTCTTTCATTTCTTCAAACTGTGGTGTTTTGGCTTAAGATTCAGAGATCAATATTTTAAGTGGAAAGTTGGTTTGAAAATATGGCGAATTTCTGTGAAAGCTGAGAAATGTGATGATAAACACGTGATAATTCCTGTCTGTAAGGGGTTTTGGAGCTGAATTTTTTTTTTTTTTTTTGGGGGGTGGCAGATTTTTTGGGGCTTTTTTTTGTGGCTATAATCTTTGGCGGTGGCTTTTCTTGTGGTTATATTTTTGGGGGGGCTGTGATCTGAGCTTTTACGAGCCGAGAGGTGGTTATTGAGGATTTATGGGTTTCGGTGAAGAGGTTGTATTTTTTTTCACCAGTGGTTATAATGCATGGATTGCAGTATATAATGGGTGGTATTCTGTGGTTTATATCCTGACGAGGTGGTTATGTGGTTTTACATACTTGTGGTAGTATCATGAGTGAGTTATGTTTTTAAGGACAATTTTTGGTACCTTTGGTGATATCCTAGGGATAATTTTGTGAAATGGGGTTATATAGTGTTAGTATAGAATTTTGGGGCTATTTGAACAATAATGATTTCTGAGGTTGCAAGTCTGATTAGACAAATCTATAGTGCGATTTGAGCACATGAGGTGTTCACAGGTAGATTATTGCTGATAATGCTGTGATGAGTCTGGTTGGTGATTTTTTCCTTTCGGAGTTGATTACTCGGAGGTTTACACTGTTTTCAGAGATGTTGATTATGACATTCCATGGAGATGTATATAAGGGGTCGATTCCGGTCGATGAGATATGTTGCGGTAGCAAATTCCGTAATGATACATACTGCATTTATGGGGAATGCGTTCGATTATATATATGTTTTTTTTCTCTGTGTACGTTTTGTAATGGAGAAAGTTCAATTATTATTATTATTATTTTTTTCTTCTTTTTCTACGAGAGATGTCATAATCGAGGTTAAGCTTTACATAGCATTTCTATTTTAGACACGAGGTATAATTTATCGGGGTATATGAGTTAGATAGAAGGGGTGTTCGATATTATATTTCATGGAGGTTAATTCTATAAACAGTATAGGGGTTTTGCTGTTAGAAATTATAGTTTTTTTTTTTATTGATAGTAGGTAAAGATCATATTTTGTTTAGTGAGGAATTTTTAATATTTGACAATGAGATAAGGTATATTACTTAATGACGGATTCGTGTGGTAAAGCAAGACTTTAGTTATTTTATGATCATGTAGACTTTTTCAATACGGACACATGATGACTTTAGAGAATTCCCAACTTCACGTGATGGTGATGATGGAAACGGCTTGGTTCTACAGTATCAAAGGTTGAGTCTACACACGAGTGGCGCTGCTATGGAATGCCTTTGCAATGGATGAGATGTCGTCGGTGGATCATCTCAGGATATGTTCTGGAATAAAGCAGGAGTCTACAATCTTCTACGAGGCGGGTGCGAGTCGCACTTGCTTGTAAGTCACGGGATATTTCCTTGACAACGAGGTGGTGATCACGTTTACTTCAATAGAAAACGTCGAATCTACAGTTTGGCAACGAGGGGTGTTGGATACAATTACGAGGGTCGCAGACGCTGAATAATGGTGCATGCTGAATTGTTTCGAGATGGTTTACGTGCTCAGCCTGCGTCTACAACTATTCGACAAGCTCCGCCTATCTTAGAGACAGATGAATTCTTCTTCAGCAAACGCTACACAATTCCAGTTGTTGTGTTTATGACGTCCATAGTGATCGCCGAAATATGTGTTATGGGGGCTATCTTGCAAACATTATGACCATTATATACTAGTTGCTGATGTGGTGTGCGACAGGAGTGCACAAAGGACATAGGTGGCCGAGCCATATTAAAGGAGAAAACAAATGTGCCGGTGAATTGTAAAACTTCCGCTTTTTTCGCTTAGAGACAAGAGAGAGCCTATAGACAAGCCTTCTTCGAAGCCTGCTGAAATGAAAGAATTGTTTTGATTGTACATTGTAAGGCCGGGGATCTGGACAGCCAGATATGTACGTGTGTTTGTGCGTGTAATGATGGGTCCAACCGCCCGACACTGGGGAGAAAGGACACACTCTCCTGAGAGGACACGGAGGACACAGGGTCAAGAAAAACCCATCAAAAGATAGGGCACGTTTAAAAGGACTTAGGAAAAGTTGCCTTTGAAAAGAGAGAAGTGTAATGTGTATACGTTTATTTGACATTAATTATGTGTTGGGGAATATAATGGATATGTCTCTTTGTTTCAGATGGGTTCATGGCATTATACTAGAGAATGGGATTCTCTAAAAAACTTGACTATTTAAATGTAGAACCTAATAATTTGGGAGTTTGAGAGTGATTACTTAGTCTAATTCAGGAGAATAAAATGACAGTTTACAGTTTTTTGTGGGTCAGACTTAGTTCTTAATGTGACGTCTTTTAATCACTTTGTTCCATATCATGTTCAGCTAGTTTGGGAAATAAAAAGCATATTTTTGTATCTACAAGAGTTCATTAGCCTAGCTTGATATTGTTTTCAGAGGAAGACAGTCAGTAACTAAAGGTAAGACAGTTGTCACTTGGTTTAGTTTTGATTAACCAGTGCCGAATGATTAATTTGCTCGGTTATTTATACACACACACACACACACACATATATATATATATGTCTATATATATATATTATATATATATATATATATATATGTATATATATATATATATATATATTCGAGTGGTAAATCCTTTGTTCTGGAACTGGGATAATCTGCCAAATGTCATTTACTTAAATTTATCTCTCTCTCACATGCATACACGATAAGCCAGGTGGTTTGACTATCTGTTTTGTGCAGCTTTTGGTGTTGTCAGTACGAGAGAGAGAGAGAGAGAGAGAGAGAGAGAGAGAGAGAGAGAGAGAGAGAGAGAGAGAGAGAGAGAGCACTTAAAACAGATGATTCTCATTCATCCATCGTGTGACCAACATGTGACCTATTTCTATTGGTATTTATCTTTGCTTTAATCGACCCTCCTCCAATTTATTCAATAGAGAATACCCTGAATGAAAATGTAATATCTTAACAGCAGTGAAGCAAGCATCCTGTTGAATAAGCATTAATGTTACTGATGTTAAACTCTGTAAAATCAAATTTAGGCTTTTATAAATATTATTCTTATTCCACATATTTTCTTCTGGTGAGCACAATACTAAAAATTTTTTCAAAAAATAATAATTCATGGATTTCCTGTTGATGCAATTTTTTTCTCTTTCAAAAATTCAGTTCAAAACCTTACTGGTTTTGCTGCTTCCAATATTTCCAGAATGACTTCTTCAAGCATTCTGCACTTGTCAAAAAGGTGAAGTTACAAGTTTGCTTTCAGCTCTTCCTTCACTGGATCGCAATTACACTAGTACTTTCCTGACAACGTTAGCCTCCAGTATTCACAGCAGAAACTTGTGCAATTTTCACTCAGATCGATCTTCTTCCTTCCAGTAATTCAGCAGGACGTCACCAACATCAGACATAAGTGTGCCTACGTTGCGACCGCATTGTCACACCAACCCAGAGCTCCTGCTGTTTATATGAAGGCACAAGGAACATGCTTAGGCTCCAGGTTGTAAGGAAAAATATCATTGTCTCAATGTTTGGCCTCCACATTGAACCTCAGTTCTCTGTTTAAATCGCCAAGGGTTTCCTTGTGTGTGTTTGCGTGTATGGTGTTTTTACTTTGCATGGAACCAGTGGTTATCCAGCAACGGGACCAACAGCTTCACGTGATTTGCAAACCCCGTCGAGAGTGAACGTCTATCACCAGACCATAACGATCAGGCTCTGAAGCACTTAGGTTTTCCTTGTGATATTTTGTTTGTGGACACATAAACTACCATGTGGCAACATACGCACGCGTGTTTCCATGTTGCCAACGTTTTCCCCTCAGTATTCGGCCTTATACAGCAAAATCATTATACACTTACGTTTTTTGCAGGTAGGTAGACTCTTCGAAAAATCGTAAGTTATTCTTGATGTAATTTGCATATATGTTTTAAAGTAATCCACCAGTTATCACTGACCTTCACCTGTAACCTTGACCAGAGGCGACCTTCGCCTTTGATGTCATTTCAGTCATCACAGATGCTGCTCTTGAGGCATTCATATGCTTAGGAAGAGCAGAGTTCAAAGGGAATTCATTAATTTCCTTATCCTCTGAAACTACAGCATGATGTACATCTCACAAAAAAGGCTACTAGAGTATATTGTAAGAACTGTCTATAACCACAACAACAACAACAACAATAATAATTTAACAATATCAACAGAATCAATATGTAAAAACCATCACTTTCCATGTCTAGTTCCTTTTAATATAAAAAAAATATACTTTTCACATTTTCCTCATTATGGTTAAATCTTGGTTGTTTTCCTTCCCGATACATTTGCAACGCCAATTGCCCTCCAAAGAGAACACCTGAGCCAGGAGGGGCCTGGTTAAATATTGCTTCTCGTATTTGTCATTCAAACTCTGTATACACTCACTCATTCGGCTTTGGTGTCCCTCGTCTGGTAACTGGTTAATCTAGCCATGTGCAAATGACTCATCCACACTTGGCATTCGACGAGATTGCCGGCACTCAACTTCCATCTCGGAATCCACTTTAGACCAAAATTGATTACCGAGAACTGGATACGACGAATGAGGGAAAACTGGAGGTAAAATCAATGTTTAAAAAAACAGGAACCTCAGGACTGACTATTTTTGGACTTATATTTTCAGAGGTGTGTGTGTGTGTTTTTACGTATGTATGTATGTATGTACATATGTATGTATATATATATATATATCTTTATATATATATATATGTGTGTGTGTGTGTGTGTGTGTGTGTGTGTGTGTATGACCTAGTGGAGCTTTTTAACTGAATCCATTTCTAATTCTTACTCTTTGTAATCTTATAGGCCTGAAGATAAGACACGTGGTCTCGAAAATTGGCCAATAAATTTAACTACGATGCTACTTTATTCCTAGTATATATATATATATATATATATATATATATATATATTATATATAATATATATATATATACTTAAATGTGTAAAGTTCTTTGGTGAATGTTTTCAAAGTTCAGTTCAACTTTTTTGGTCAAATGTCATTTATTGAATGTAAATTTCCCCAGTGGATATTTTCAAAGTTCATTGTACCTTCTTTTTGAAGTTTTCCAGCCATTTCCCATTTGCTGAAAAGGAATTTTGGTCATCTGCCATTTTTGTGAACACAAGTCTCTACGGTGGATATTATCAGAGTTCAATTTTTCATATTCTATCTATTTATACTTTCTGAAGTCTACAACCTTCACAGATTATTTTAAAGTTTAATGTCTTTTTGGGTCAAGTGCCATTTTTGAATTCGATGTTAATATAACATTCTGAAGTTGAAAAGTTACATGAATTGTGGGTTAATTACCAAAATCATTTGCCATTTTCAAGCATATATTTCTGTAGTAAATACTCCAAATTCAATCAGTCAGAAAATACAGAAAGTTTTTTAAAATTAAATTTCAAGTTGTGATTTATCAGTAAAAATTTATATTCATCTCTATATCAACAATCATGAAGTAAATTTAATGATGCGTTTAATATTTATTAGACTATGAAGATTCACACAAACGCACGCAATCACGTAAAAAGAGAAAAAATATATAAGTGTTTGAAGTGTGTATGGTCATTATTATCTATCTATATATATATATATATTATATATATATATATATATATATATATATATATATATATATAATATATATAAATATATATATTATATGATTAAAATATATACACATCTAATAAAAGAATCCCATAAAAACGTCAAATTAGAGAAAATACTATATTTCGGAGACTGCTGTTTCATCAACCTGAAGAGAGAGACAGCAGTCTCTGAAACATAGTATTTTCTCGCTAATTTAGCGTTACATGGGCTCCTTTTATTAGATGAAATTCTGTTGTAACAGAACATTTTTACGAGTATATATATATATATAATAAACGTTATCACCCCAAAAAATTTCCTGCTCGAATCTCAATGATAATAAAATCGATTGGACTCAAAACGCTGAAGCAACCACGAGAAAGTTGAAGCAGTCAGAGCTGGAATACTAATTGATGTGTTTTCAGTGCTTCTTACATACTAGGCCAGTCCCTTACGACGCTCCTGATTGGCTGTTGATAATGCAATCACAGGGCTGGAAACCCTCAGTCTCTCGAGAGAGTTCACATAGGCAGGATGTAGTACGTTCCACCTCTCCTGGGGGATACATCTTTCAGGAGAGGTGGAACATACTTCCTGCCTCTGTGAACTTATCAACAGACAATCAGGAGCGTCGTAAGGGACTGGACTACACGTCAAATGCACGGTTGATGTGAATCTACTCTATTTTTCTAATTTTGACATCTGTCACCCTCAGTCTCTCCCTCATCTAAGTTGGCACAAATAATAAAATATTTCACAACCATAATTCTTTTAGTGTCCGTGACGAAAGATAGGATATCAATCTTAGCCATAACACACTTTCTGAGCAAGAGCCCGTGCTGGCTTGCCAGCATAATCGGAATCAATGCAAGCCAGATGTTTCTAGAATATATCTGCTCAAGCTCAATATAGTTTCTAGTAGGGTTATCTATTTTACCATATAGAGCCATAGAATCTTAATGGTACGTTTTCTTTGATGGAAAATCTCCGTTTTCTTTAAAATAAGACCATTGATGTTGATAATTTATTACTCATACATAAAAAAAAAAACTTGTTTTATACCGATTTATCAATATACAGATATCAAACGGCAAAAGCATTGCTTTCCATTCCCTGTATTTTGTCGCTATTTATTGTAAATGCATTCTGCTTTTGTTTTATGTTTCGTATTTTCTTTTAAAAATAATTTTACACGCAAGACTGAAATTATTCATTCTGTGCCTAAATTAAGCAGTTTACTGTAAATCTGCATGTTACAATTTTCATTAAAATAACACATTAACCACTGTAGTCTCTCCAGTCGTACCTACTCTTTCAATAAGGTTCATTTCTCAATACGACTTAATAAAAGGAATATCATCGTGGCCACGATATCTTCCATGACGGCAAATGTCAAGTTGTAAAGAATTTCTATTTTTTCTCTATCTACTGCTTTACAACTTTCGCAATTCTTGGATTTTTTTTTTCTTCGACTTTTTGTGCTCACTCCGTTACGTGTCAATCCTGTTGCGCGCGACGAATCAGGGTTTAGCACTGAACGTCTGAGGGAGACTTCCACTCTTCTACGGGAAGCGTGACCCTACAGAGGGAATTTTGGAACGGTCTTGGGTGAAGTATTACAATCTTATTTTGACTGGATAGGGCTTTAGTTGAATATATATATATGATAATATATATATATATCTATACTTATTATATATATATAATGATTAATATCATATTATAATATAAATATATCAGGGTGTCCATAAAGTCCCAGTACCATTCTGAAGTCTATATACTTATGATGGTAATGGAAGTTTATAGACACCCCGTGTGTGTATGTGAGTGTGTGTGTGTGTGTGTGTGTGTGTGTGTGTGTGTATAGGTATAAGCCACGAAGGAAAGATAAACAACAGAGTTTCTGCAAGATCTTTCGCCTCAACGTCTTTTACTTAGCAGACAAACTGACTTACATGAGAAATTGAAAGTACAGGCAAGGTCGTCTAAGTGACAGATAGGGATTATGAGGAGATTAGTACCTAGAATCCAACACACCTGGAGAATGAGTAACCTTTCCAAACAAGCATAAACATGGGTACAATTTAAGAACAAAAAGATTAAGTCCAACTGCTCACATACAGGGACAAGATAATTAAAGGATTATACAGGGCGACAGCTGACCACATTCAGATCTTTGGTGAACAAAAACTTATTCACAAAACATATTAAACATACATATACAAAGAAAATATATCTAAGTCAGTAATTATATCTTTGAGGTCATTCTTAAACATGTTACAAATACAAGGGTCTAAATGAAACAGGCCACAACTAATATTAAAATTACAATGGGAAGTAAATTGTATTATGGCAGATTCTAAAAGATTTAGTGAAGACATCTTTTGATCTTGCAATTACTGAACTACCAATCCTATTTATCCAGTGGTTGTTTTCACTTCAATGCAATATTCATTCATTTAAGTGAAAACAACCAGTCGTGGCCTGTCATTTAGACCCTTGTATTTGTAACATGTTTAAGAATGACCTCAAAGATATAATCACAGAATTAAATAAAAATTAGTTGCCTAGAGATATTTTCTTTGTATATGTATGTTTAATATGTTTTGTGAATAAGTTTTGTTTACCAAAGATCTGAGTATGGTCAGCTGTCGCCCTGTATAATCCTTTAATTATCTTGTCTCTGTGTGTGAGCAGTTGGACTTAATCTTTTTGTTCTTAAATTGTACCCATGTTTATGGTTGTTTGGAAAGGTTACTCATTCTCCTGGTGTGTTGGATTCTAGGTACTAATCTCCTCATAATCCTTATCTGTCAGTTATACCTTTCCTGTACTCTCAATTTCTCATGTAAGTCAGTTTGTCTACTAAGTAAAGGACATTGAGTCGATAGATCTTGCAAAAACTCTGTTGTTTATCTTTCCTTCGTGGCTTATACTTTTATTTATGGATTTATCAGTTTCCGAACATTCTTGATTCAGTTATACATATATGTATGTATATATACACACAAGTATATACACACATATATATATAGTGTGCATTTGGGTACACAGGTTATGTATATAATTTATGTACAAAAACCTTAATACAAGCTGTACTTTTTAAAATATTTTTATCATACAGTTTTCATTTTTGGCAGCTGGGCAACCCACTCTTGGATAAATAACCACGCCATCTTCCCCAAAATACCATGGGGCCTAAGCCGAGAACATCCAAGGCCATGGTGGTCTTGTGGGTGGCCCTGGTAACCCTCCTTCCTGAGAGTTCCTGCATTACGCGCCCAGCAACGATCCAGCAGTACAAGATGCTCCCTGGGGCAGCTGTTCACTACCAGTGGCCAAACGCTCCTTCGTCATGTGAGTAGTGACCAGTGAATTGTTCCTTTCTAAATTCACTCATTTTTTCTTAGGAAAAATGAGGAACGATAGTTTTTGGGATAAGGGAGGTAATCATTTATGTGACTTGTGCATAAAAATAACATTAAATGTTCCTAATTGAGGAACCACATTTTTGGGGATAAGATAGGTAATCATTTAAGTGACTTGTAAATAAAACTAATATGAAATGTTCCTCATTTTCCTAAGGAAACTTGAGGAACCATATTTTTAGGATAAGGGAGGTAATCATTTCATGTTACTTGTGCATAAAAATATGAAATATTCCTCAATTTTCTTAGGAAAAATGAGGAACCATATTTTTGGGATAAAGGAGGTAATTATTTCATGTGACTTGTGATTAAAACAATGGATTTTACATATGAAAAATGTGACCCTTTATGGGGGAAAAATGAACAACCAGGCCTTGGGATAAAGAAGGTATATAATCATTTTATGTGACTTGTGCATAAAATATAATCATTTTATGTGACTTGTGCATAAAACCATATTTTTTATAGTATATGAAAAGTTTAACATGATTCCTTAGGAAAAGTAAGCGACCATATTTTGGAATATGGGATGTAATCATGTATATGATTTATGTATACCATATATATATATATATATATATATATATATATATATATATATATATATATATATATATATATATATATATATGTGTGTGTGTGTGTGTGTGTGTGTGTATGTATGTCTGTACAATATTGGATTTGTTGTAATGTGTATGTATGTATGTATGTACCTATGTACATATGTATGTATGTATGTATGTATGTATGTATGTATGTATGCATGTATAACTGAATCACGAAAGTTTGGAACGTGATAAATCCATAAATAAAGGTATAAACCACGAAGGGAAGATAAACAACGGAGTTTCTGCAAGATCTCTCGACTCAACGTCCTTTACTTAGCAGACAAACTGACTTACATGAGAAATTGAGAGTACAGGAAAGGTCGTATAAGTGACAGAGAGGGCTTATAAGGAGATTAGTACCTAGAATCCAACACACCTGGAGAATGAGTAACCTCTCCAAACAAGCATAAACATGGGTACAATTTAAAAACGAAAAGATTAAGTCCAACTGCTCAGACACAGGGACAAGATAATTAAAAAATTATACATGGCGACAGCTGACCACAGTCAGATATTTGGCAAACAAAAACTTATTCACAAAACATATTAAACATACATATACAAAGAAAATATCTCTAAGGCAACTAATTTGTATTTAAGTCTGTAATTATATCTTTGAAGTCATTCTTAATCATGTTACAAATACAAGGGTCTAAATGAAGCAGGCCACGACTAGTATTAAAATTACAATGGGAAGAAAGTTGTATTATGGCAGATTCTAAAAGATTTCGTGATAAGACATCTTTTGATCTTGTAATTACTGAACTACCAATCCAATTTATCTGGTGGTTGTTTTCACTTGGATGAATGAGTATTGCATTAGATTTTGCCCAGTTTTGACAGAATATTTATGCTTTTTTAATCTTACTTATAAGTCCTTGCTCGACTGTTCGAGATAAAAGGAGGGGCAGTCCATACATGGAATTTTATATATTATGTTGTTTTCCTTGGGGCCTTTTTTTAATTAATATTCCTTTTAGTGTGTTATTATAGGAAAAAACAAGGTTGACTTTAAGGCTTTTAACAATGATGTTTTGATACATAGAGAACCAATTCGATGTAAATTCAGTATTTATAGGAAACCAACCAACAACTTAATTTATGTTCATTTCTATTCAGGACACCATCTTAACATCAAAATATCAATTTTTTCTTCTATGTTTTTTACGAGCATTGCGCATTGTTAGTTCCCAATATCTGAATCAAGAAATTGAATGAATACATAAGAAAAATAGGGAAAGATTTATGTTATCCTTCACATATATTAAATATCTGCTATAATAAAGGCCACAAAAAGTTTTATAATGTAAGTAACACAGAGAAAGAAAATTCTAGAACATTCTTAGTTTGCCTTATTTTAACAGATTTGAAACCATTAAATCATTATTAAAAGCCTTTAAGGTCAATCTTGTTTTTTCCTATAAAAACACATTAAAAGGAATGTTAATAAAAAATTGGCCCCAGGGAAAGCAACAACATAATATATAAAATCTCATGTATGGACTGCCCCTCCTTTTATCTCGGACAGTCGAGCAAAGG
>NC_061090.1:29195586-29225677 GCF_015104395.2 Macrobrachium nipponense | reverse complement strand
ACAATACGACATCGGAGTATTCATCATATTCAGATATATAATAATAATAATTAATAATAATAATAATAATATAATAATAATAATAATAATAATAATAAAAATAATAATAATTGTGAGGAATTCTTCTCACAACGATTTTATTTTCTAATATTTTTGAGTATTCACTTGTTTCCATGCTATTTGTCTTTTATTATAGTTATTAGTGTCTGTCTCATAAGAATTATTGATTGATTTTCACTGCGTATTGCCGTCTGTCAGGTAATCGACAGACAGGAAAACTATGTTACTGTATTTGTATTCATGTGAAAACCAAATGCATTCGCATGCCCATATATTTTGCAAAGATATGTACGTCTACATTGCATGACATAATAAGGGTGAAAGAACCACATCTATTCGAGAATGACACTCTTAACATTATTTTATCTGATTTTGCTATGTTCTAGTACGTAGTTATCTGTGGTGCGGTTAGCACCGAAAGATGGTTTTACACCAAAGACGTAGTCTTTGACATATAAACGTCAGTAGAACGTTTTAGTAACGAAGTATAATTACTGTTTAGTTATGATAATTCATTTGTCTTTATGTATGTGAAATTGTTCTTGGTGAATATTGCGCATATTACGTATGGTAAGAGTTGGTGTCATTGGGTCTTGTTTGTGCCTCTCGCCAGAGAAGCCATTAGAAGAGGTCAAAAAGATCGGGAGGGGAAAAGAAGGGTAGTAGTTCGCCCCTCTGAACGCTCCTTTGTCGTGCCCTCTAGGGTGTGTATGCGTATGTGCGTAGTACACTGTATGGGCATGATATCGCCCAAAAACTGTATTGACACACACCACCAATTAATTCACTACATTTAATAATATGTTTTTTTTTTTGAAGTTGCACACTATTAATTTGGAATTTATTTTTGACAACGAAGTTGATTAAATTATTGTAAGAGTTTTTTATGTTCATGAAAACCTTGTACGTCAGTTCTACATTCGTGGTAATTGAATAACTTGTCTCTTTTTCCCTTTTTCCCCAACAAAACCCGAATGCAGGACGGAACGGACAGCTTCTTGGCTCAACTTTTGAGGTGACCTGTTATCTAGTGTTGTGTAGTGATGTGTGTGGATTTAGAAAGGGCGATTGCCCTGATTCTTTAATTTTGTCGTAATTTTGGTTCATTTGAGTGCCATTGATTTACAATTCCCCTTGAGTGATTAATTTCATTTGTCACTTATGTGTTGTTACTCTTTGATATGTTTAACTTTTAGTTATTAAATTAATTTTAACTTTACGTTTATCAAATGCGTTTCAATATCCTTCGATTTTATTTCATTTTTCCTATGTTTCAGTTTTGTGGATGGTGAATATGAATTGATCTGATAAACCTTTATTGTGTTCATATCTTAAGGTTATGCAAATAACTTAGAAACGAGATAACACAGCGGTCCTCTAAGGTCTGAAAATCACAACCTGAGCACGCAACATTTAGAGAGAGAGAGAGAGAGAGAGGCACGTACCTCTCGTCGTATCTCGTGTAGCGATTTATGATCTGAGTTCATGTCTACAAGGACTGCTCAGTAAGTGAAAGTACTTATTGTGCTACTATTCATTAATATATTGGTGTGTTATCCTCGTTAATAATGAATTGGGTTGAGAGATATCTCCCCGTAATTTAGAAACCGCAAAGGGAGTTTTGTGGAGTTGTTACGTAAGGCTTTTAGCGGTTTTTGACCAAGTAACAACGTTAAGCATTTAATACAGTCCACTATAAGTCCATCTTTCGCCACAATAATAATAATTAATAATAATAATAATAATAATAATAATAATAATAATAATAATAATAATAATAATTTTCATTAATCAGTCGTAGCAGATTTAAAATTTATTCTTGCTAAAAGGTGCGATCTTTTGTTCCAACAACAGGCAAATTAATTACAGTCTAGTGCTAATTTTTACAACCTTTTATATTTAAAAGATGCCAGAAAGCGAAA
The DNA here is from genome assembly GCF_015104395.2 of Macrobrachium nipponense. Taxonomy (NCBI): domain Eukaryota; kingdom Metazoa; phylum Arthropoda; class Malacostraca; order Decapoda; family Palaemonidae; genus Macrobrachium; species Macrobrachium nipponense. The sequence goes on along the minus strand of NC_061090.1, from coordinate 29,223,695 downwards.
TGACGTATAGGCATTACGCTTATTGCAGCGCCTCCAGAAATTAAAAGTAATCAGACAATCTGGTTGAAATTGCACCTTAAATAAAATTGCAGTATTGACTCTTGAATGTTCTCGCATTCAAAGTCTCTAAATCAACATGTTACCTATTAGTTTAAACTTTGTAATATTTTATTTGTGTTATTTTAGTTTAAAAGTGCTACGTACTTTGAAATCTGGTTTGGATCTGGTCTGGTCGTAGCTAACTTTGGTCATTCGCCAAAAAGGATATTCAAGAGAAACGATATCTCCGTGCACAAAATAAATAATTTACCCCAATAATAAAACAAATATTGAAAGACCTTAGAATCAAGATGCCTTTGCAAACATTTTATAAATTACCCCTAATTAAAAACAAACATTAAAGACCTTAGGGAATCAAAGTAATGCTTGCAAACATTTTTCGAAATATTACTGCACAAAATTGCATTGAAATATTCTTTAACGATATCGACAAAACATTGATACATTTTTTTTTACATGGGCAAGAGTCTTAATCCAAAGAAAACAGACAAATATTTTTAGAGAAAACGTACCGAATGAGATTTTTATGGTAAACTATGGTAACATTGCTAATGCATATAATCTGAAACGTGAGCAGGATCATTGGGGTTCATGTTTAGCTGAAGGGAATTTCTGTCATCTCAAGTAAAATAGACCTTTTTCCGAGCTATGTAATGTGTGAGAATTAATCCTCGGCAACTCCTTCGTTCGTTTTTACTCATTTTAGTCATCTGTAAAGGAAAATGATTGAGATGGCTCAGTCTGTCCGCCCTCAAATCTTGAAAAACAAAACAACTGAGGTTAGAGGGCTGCAAACAGGCATGTTCATTATCCACCCTCCAATCATCAAACATACCAAATTGCAGCTGTCTAGCCTTAGTAGATTTTATTTATTTTATGGTTAAAGTTAGCCATGATCGTGCTTCTGGCAACGTTACAGGAGAGGCCACCGCCAGCCGTGGCAGAAAGCTTTATGGGCCACTGCTCATACAGCATTGTACATTGTACAGAAAACTCGATTGCGCCGAAAGAACTTCCGCTTATTATTATTATTAAAACGCCTTATGCTAGCAAGGGCTAGTTCTATTTGGTGTGTATGTTTATGTGTATTTTTATATATATATATATATATATATATATATATATATATATATATAGATATATATATATATATTTATATTTATATATGGACATACATACAACAGTCTCCCTGATCACTTAAACCCTCTTACGCCGATTGGGACGTATTAAACGTTCGAGTCAAAATGTCTCCCGTATGCCGATTGGACGTATCATAACGTCAGCTCAAAAAAAGTTTTTTAAAAAATTCGCGGAAAAATACTTATAAGGCCTACCAGCCAAAAAAAAAACTTTTGTATCACGCGCCTTGGGGGATGCTGGGAGTTCACGGATCAAGGCGTTGTTTTGTTTACATCGCTACGCAGGCGCGCAAGCGCGAATTTCTTTCTTATCGCACTAAAAAGTATCAGTGACACATCTCGGAAATTATTTCGTCACTTTGACATAATTTTTGCACCATTTTAAATTATCCTTTACATGAAGTATTATATATGAAAATTTGTGCAATTTCATGTAAAATACAACAAAAAAATACTCATGATTGTAGCTTTTATCAGTTTTGAAATATTTTCATATAAATCACGATAAGTGCAAAAATTTCCACCTTCTTCGGTCAACTTTGACTCTACAGAAATGGTCGAGAAAACGCAATTGTAAGCTAAAATTCTTATATTATAGTAATATTCAATCATTTGCCTTCATTTTGCAACAAATTGGACGTCTCTAGCACAATATTTCGATTATGGTGAATTTATGATAAAACTTTTCCTTACGTTCGTGCGATAACTCTTCCGATAAATTTTTTCGTGCGATTGTCCTAATGTTTGCACCCTTTTAAATTTGCCGTTACATAAAGTTTTATAAATGGAAATGTGCGCAATTTCATGCACAATACAACAAAAAAAATAACCCATGGTTGTAGCTTTTATCAGTTTTGAAATATTTTCATATAAATAACGTTGTGCAAAAATTTCAACTTTCGGTCAACTTTGACTCTACGAAATGGTCGAAAAAAAACGCAATTGTAAGCTAAAACTCTTATATTTAGTAATATTCAATCATTTACCTCATTTTGTTCAACAAATTGGAAGTCTCTAGCACAATATTTCGATTTATGGTGAATTTATGAAAAAGAAAACATTACGTTCGCGCGGGTAACTCTTCCGAAAAAAATCAGAATTTTTTTGTGCGATTGTCGAAATGTTTGCACCATTTAAAATTAGCTGTTACATAAAGTTTTATATATGGAAATGTGCGCAATGTCATGTAGAATACAACTAAAAATGATTGAAGGCTGTAGCTTTTTCTCTTTTTCGAAATATTTGCATATAAATCACGATAAATAGAAAAAAAAACCACGTTCGGTCAAATTTGACTACCGAAATAGTTGAAAAACGCAATTGTAAGCTAAGACTCTTACGGCCTAGTAATATTCCATCATTTTTTCTTCATTTTGAAACAAATTTGAAGTCTCTAAAACAATATTGTGATTTATAGTGAATTTTTTGAAAATATATTTACCTTCACTCCGCGCGCCGATTCGCGCCGCAAGTCTCCGAAATACGTACATCGCATTATCCTAATATTTGCTCCTTTTCATATTAGCCTTTTTATAGAGTTTCATAGATCAAAATGTGCGCAAATTCATGAAGAATACAATAAAAATAATTGAAGGTTGTAGCTTTTCCATCTTGAAATATGTGCATATAAAAAAATATATATATTAAAATTTCGACATTCGGTCAAATTTAACTCGTCCGAACATGGTCGAAATCTGCAATCTAATCTAAAACTCTTACAGTATCGTAATATTCAATCATTTGTCTTAATTTTGAAACAAATTGGAAGTCTCTAGAACATATTAGAATTACGGTGAATTTTTGAAAATAACATTTTTTTACGTCCGCGCGTTACGAATTCGTACATCATTTTGTGATAATATTTTTCCGGTGTTGCTTTTATTGTTTTACTATGTATTATATATCAAAGGATTGGAATTTAGTGTACAATACAACAAAGAAAAAAGTAACTCGTTAGCTTTGACCGTTTTTTTTGCACAGCGTGATTTGAATACAATTATCTATGAATTTTTTTTTTTGCTACCATATCGCATTATTTACATATGATAATGATATTGTTTTTTCATTTCTGATGATTGCATACTAAACTTCAGGCAATGAAAAAAAATGAGCCAAAAATGAACTCTTAATCTTCAAAACTAAGCGCGCTGTGATTTTTTTGAAAAATTATTTTTCCGGTTCCGCGCTCACTCCAAACCGGCGCCGGCATACAGGAGAGGTTTTTGATTTTTAGGGCTTCGGCGTAAGAGGGTTAAATAAAACTGTGAGTGCTAAATTTAACAAACATTAATCATATATGCAAGTGATATATTTCCAAATACGTTCCAATTACAGAAGGCCAGTTATTCATTACATAAATGCATCCTGTGGCAAAACTGAAAAAGAAAAAAATTCAAGGGCATCCATCCACTGTATTCATTGTTACAATAATCTCATTAAATTTTATTAATTTGGCAACAGTAATGAAATTATATTTTTGTTATTCATAAAATACTCTCACTTTACTACTAGAACTCTGCTTATTTACATGAATTACAACTTAGTGACTTAAATTTTTCCTTGTTCATACCATAGAGATTCGAACTACACTGTAGTTTGAACTACAGACTACTGTGTATTTAAGGTGTTCGATACCAGTGTTTATAGTAAGTGCATATGTAAAAACATGTTATTATTTGGGAGAAGTAAGGTTGGTTTTTAAGCTGCAATTGGTTTTTCACCTGAAACCTTGTTTTCAAGCTGAGTTTTCTTCTCAAGTTGATGCTGGTATTTGAAGCTGAAATCCTGGTTTTTAAGGCTGCTGTTTGTTTATAAGCTAAAGCTGTTTTTAATCTCTTGCTGATGTTAACTGGTATTGGCTTTTAATCTGGATTGGTTTTTAAGTGAAGTTCTGGCTTAAGCTCAAGCCTGGTTTTTAGCTGAAGGGATGTTCTCCAGTTAAGCTAAAGCCCGTTTTTTTTTAAGAAGCAGCTGTTTTTAAGCTGAAGCCGGTTTTCAATATGATACTGGTGTTTAAGCTACAGTTGGTTTATTTTATCTGAAACTGGAGTTTAAGCTGAATCTGTTTTTTACACTGCAGTTGAGTTTTAAGCTCAAGCCTGAATTTTAATGTGAATGTTGGTTTTAGGGTCAATCTGGTTTTTAAGCTGAATGATTGCTTCTCAAGTTCATGCTGGTTTTAAGCTGAAGATAGTTGTCAGGTAGCAGTTGGTTTTTAAATTAAAGCTGGTTTCTAATCTGAAGCCTGGTTTTTAAGCCGCAGTTGTTTTTTTAAGCTGAAGCAGTTGTTTAAGCTGCTATTGGTTTTTGAGTTGAAGCTGATGTCAAGCTGAAGAACTACTTAAACTGCAGTTGGTTTCCAAACTGAAGCTGGTTTTTAAGCTGAAGCTTGGTTTTTAAGCTGAGGCTGGTGTTTAGGCTGAGCTGGCTTTAAAAGCTCATCTGGTTTCTAAGCGACATTTGGTGCATAAGCTGAATCTGGTTTATAAGCTGCAGCTGGTTTTTATAATGAACCTGGTTTTCAAGCTGGTTTTACGCTTCAGCTGGTTTTTAATTTGATGCTGGTTTTTTGCAGATGAAGTTCCTGTTAGAAGAAAGATTTATTGGCTATGTAGTGATAATTAGAAACTCTGGTTGGTAGATCAAGATTGTAATACTGGATTGTAATACTAATACGCCTGAGCTTTGGTACAATTTTCTTCACTAAAAAGAAGAATTTTATTTGGTATTTAATGCTATTTTTATGACCAAAAATGACCGATCGGTCATCCAGTGTGAACGGAACGTGTAATTACCTATTGGTGTTTTGGCCACAGTTTTCGTCAACCCATTTTTTGTTATTGTTGATGTATACACAGCCATATCCTTGTGGTCTACCAGTCTCCCATCTGCAAAAGAAACCTTTATGTACATTTGAAAGAGGTTGAAGTAATAAATAAGCAATATTCGTCGATTAACTACAAAGAGGCAATCGTATACAACACGCACTGGTCATAGTCTTGTGTTTCCTACAAAAAGTGTTAATCATTTAACCTCACATATGTGCTTTTAAAGAACTTCTACAAAAATATGAAGTATTTTACTTCACATAATGTACTTTTAGGTTTACCTCACATATGTACTATGTAGTATAGATGTCAGTAGGCAGTGAAATTGGCCAACTAAAAGAAGTGACCTGCCACACACACACAGTCTCGAGTGTGACAAGTTTGCTGGCGTGTAAGGCAGTCCAAGTCAGTACAGGTCCAAATCCCGGATAGACAGAGAATGTTTCAGTCAGGAAGTACATCTATACAGAAAACATCTACATATAGAGAATTGTTTCAGTCAGGAAGACATCGGTCCAGAAAACGTCTACAGACAGAGAATGTTTCAGTCAGGAAGGACGTCTGTCCAGAAATCATCTGCAGACAGAGAATGTTTCAGTCAGGAAGGACATCTGCCCAGAAAACATCTACAGACAGAGAATGATTCAGTCAGGAAGTACATCTATACAGACAACATCTACAGAAAGAGAATGTTTCAGTTAGGAAGGACATCTGCCCAGAAAACATCTACAGACAGAGAATTGTTTCAGTCAGGAAAGACATCTGTCCAGAAAACATCTACTGACGAGATGTTTCGATTCATGAAGGACATCTGTCCAAAGAAAACATCTACAGACACAGATGTTTTCAGTCAGGAAGGACATCGTCCAAGAAAACACCTCTACAGAACAGATAATTGTTTCCCCATCAGACGGACGTCTCCAGGAAAAACATCTACAGACAGAGTGTTTCAGTCAGGAGGACATCTGTCCAGAAAAATATCTACAGACAGAGAATTGTTTCATTCAGGAAAGACAGAGAATTGTTTCAGTCAGGAAGGACATCTGTCCAGAAATCATCTACAGACAGAGAATGTTTCAGTTAGAAAGGACATCTGTCCAGAAAACATCTACATACAGAGAATTGTTCCCATCAGGAAGGACGTCTGTCCAGAAAACATCTACAGACAGAGAATTGTTTCAGTCAGGAAGGACATCTGTCCAGAAATCATCTACAGTCAGAGAATGTTTCAGTCAGGAAGGACATCTGTCCAGAAAATATCTACAGACAGAGAATTGTTTCAGTCAGGATGGACATCTGTCCAGAAATCATCTACAGTCAGAGAATGTTTCAGTAAGGAAGGACCTCGGTCCAGAATACATCTACAGACAGAGAATTCTTTCAGTCAGGAAGGACAGCTGTCCAGAAAACAGATTCAGACAAAAATGTTTCGGTCAGGAAGGACATCTGTTTCAGTCAGGATGGACATCTGTCCAGAAAACATCTACTGACAGAGAATGTTTCAGTCAGGATGGATATCTGTCCAGAAAACATCTACAGACAGAGAATGTTTCAGTCAGGAAGGACTTCTGTCCAGAAAACATCTACATACAGAGAATGCTTCAGTCAGTAAGGACATCTGTCCAGAAAACATCTACAGACAGAGAGTATTTCAGTCAGGAAGGACTTCTGTCCAGAAAACATCTACAGACATAGAGTGTTTCAGTCAGGAAGGAATTTTGTCCAGAAAACATCTACAGATAGAGAATTGTTTCAGTCAGGAAGGACGTCTGTCCAGACATCATCTACAGACAGAGAATATTTCAGTCAGGAAGGACATCTGTCCAGAAAACATCTACATACAGAGAATTGTTCCCATCAGGAAGGATATCTGTCCAGAAAACATCTAGAGACATAGAATTGTTTCAGTCAGGAAGGACATCTGTCCAGAAAACATCTGCAGACAGAGAATTGTTTCAGTCAATAAGGGAATCTGTCCAGAAATCATCTACAGACAGAGAATGTTTCAGTAGGAAGGACATCTGTCCAGAAAACATCTACATACAGAGAATTGTTCCCATCAGGAAGGACGTCTGTCCAGAAAACATCTACTGACAGAGAATGTTTCAGTCAGGAAGGACAACTGTCCAGAAAATGTCTACAGAAAGAGAATGTTTCAGTCAAGAAGGACATCTGTCCAGAAAACATCTACAGACAGTCAGGATGGACATATGTCCAGAAAACATCTACTGACAGAGAAAGTTTCAGTCAGGATGGACATCTGTCCAAAGAACATCTACTGACCGAGAATGTTTCAGTCAGGAAGGATATCTGTCCAGAAAACATCTACAAATAGAGAATTGTTTCAGTCAGGAAAGACATCTGTCCAGAAAACATGTACAGACAGAGAATTGTTTCAGTCAGGAAGGACTTCTGTCTAGAAAACATCTACAGACAGAGAATGTTTCAGTCAGGAAGGACATCTGCCCAGAAAACATTTACAGACAGAGAATTGTTTCAGTCAGGAAGGACTTCTGTCCAGAAAACATCTACAGACAGAGAATTGTTTCTGTCAGGAAGGACTTCTGTCCAAAAAACATCTACAGACAAGAGAATGTTTCAGTCAGGAAGGTCATCTACCCAGAAAACATCTACAGACAGAGAATTGTTTCAGTCAGAAAGGACATCTGCCCAGAAAACATCTACAGACAGAGAATTGTTTCAGTCAGGAAGGACTACTGTCCAGAAAACATCTACAGACAGAGAATTGTTTCAGTCAGGAAGTACTTCTGTCCAGAAAACATCTACAGACAGAGAATTGTTTCCATCAGGAAGGACGTCTGTCCAGAAAACATCTACAGACAGAGAATGTTTCAGTCAGGAAGGACATCTGTCCAGAAAACATCTACCAGCATCAATTATGAGATTACTCATTCAAGATAGAAACAGATTTCCGGAAGGAGTTCTTTAAAAGCAGCAACCCCAACTATGGACTAAATCAGAAGAGAATAATGAGAAGGAACATCCAAGTGATCGGTGGGACGAATTTGGATTTTTATCGATGAAGCTTTGAGTGGAAAATATAAGTGAAGCGCTTTCTGAACAGAGTTGTGGTTGTTACGATTCATGTGTGGTTTGCAAAGGGAGTAGTGGTGTTAGATTAATGAAAGATTTTACAGCTGTCGTGTGTAATGAAAGAGAGGATATGTTCTTTATCGAAAGAAAAATAACGGAAGATTCACAAAGAGTAGAATCAATGTCTAGAGAATGCAGGTCTTCTCCCGGTTGACCCAAAATTGAGATATAATGCGCAGGTAGAGGTTGTGACGTCACGCGGTCTTCTCACAGTTCTTGGTGAACTCTGATTAATCAGTTCGTTTACAAACAAACAGCGTAGGCCTTGCTTACGTATATTTGATATTGATATTTTCTGTAATAGTGTCTTTATATTTGTCTCTAGACCTTGAGTAGAATCATCGGCATGTAGGTGGTTCAGACGAAAAGCAAACGGTGGGTGTCAAAGTGTCTTGGAATCCGTAGGAGAGGCCAGAGAATACTCATTATGCTGCCTTATGCACAGGTCTGATAAAAGGAGTGTCTATCAGGAAATCAAGGTGGAATAATGAGAAGCAGTGGATGAGTAGGAGCAGAAAATAGGCTGATAATAACAAGACTTTTAATGAAAATACTTCTTGAAATATCATAAGCGTTACTCTTGAAAGACTGGAGCTGTTTCATTTGTCTTAGCTTCCTTCGAGCATCACTTGTTAAGCCATTGCTGAATAAAGAGAAAAGAGTGAGAGAGAGAGGTTTGATTTGTACTTACTCTAGTACAAATGTTGGGGCTGTGTTGTCTACGTCCCAGGTGTAATTTGTCGTGGTGCCAGTTTTTTCGAGACCAATCCAGTAGGTGCGGTCAGAGTCTAAAAGATCTGTTGTGGGAAGCCATAAATATAACCCTATTTTGAGATCATGTACAATGCACACACATGCATAAGATATATATATATATATATATATATATATATATATATATATATATATATATATGTATATATATATATATAATATATATATATATTTATTATTATTATTATTATTATTATTATTATTATTTCTTATTACACTATATTTAAACATTAATTGATTTTTGTCTAGTGTTACCACCCTCAATCCAGAAGATTCACAGTCAATCCTGAATGTTCTTAAGGGGCATCCATACGTCAGTAAAGCATGTTATAAACACGTTGGCAACTTATTATGCTCATATCTTGAACAGGTTGAACACAGTCTAACGACGTATTGGTAACCCTAACTTGTGCTTCATCAGATTTCCCAGCACTGGCCAAAGAATTGTTCTCCTTATAATGTCTCTGACATGTTTTCAACATGCATGTGATATATATGAGACAAATTGCTGTCATGTCAATGACACATTTTGCTGTAGTTGGACCCACCCATAGTAGCATGCATGGGAGACTGATGGCTCAACTTGTGCTGTTAAAATGATATTAAAGTTGGAAAAATGTTGAGATATTCCAAATTAACATTAAACTTTTACGCTTCATCTCATAGAAAGAGACATGATTATACTAACACTTAAGGATGTAGAATTCATTGGCAGAAGTGATCTGAGCCAAGTGTGAGGACCAAGATGTGCAGGTACTCTTTGCTTCACTCCAAGCGCCATAAGTTATAGATGTAGGCAAATAGCAAATGTCATTGTATCTGTACCAGTATTTTCCACATCTAGAATCTGTAAGGAAAGAAGAATAATTTCCTTGGAGTGCTTCTTGACAAAATTGCATTGAGCCAAATACTAAGAGATATAAAAGTAACGAATAATATCCACCTAGGAAGGGTGAGCCTAACTAATCTAATGGTCCAACTGACGTCATAAAGTCCCTATTTTTTAATATTTTGGTCAGAAATAACAGAATTCCTAAAGTGAATTAGTAAAGAAAACCACTTTTCCAGGTGAAATTCTAACTCTCACTATTGCAATTAATACCCACAGTCCTATAACCCTTGGCTTCTATTTCCTCAGTCATTTTGTCTACGATGTTAAGGGTTACAGGGTCACTGTGACACCAACTGACTGTAGATCATTAAAAACAGTGGCAAAATGTTGAAGTAGTGAATGGTGGATTTATCTGTATAAAATCTGGTTTACCGTGAAATAGGGCTATAGTTTTGGCTTTTTTTTTTGTCCTTTTTGTTTAGTTGTTATTTTTATGTTTACCTTTTTCAGATATTTCACCAGTGTTTTCACTGTTACTATTTTTCTGCCTGCGAGTGAGAGGACATTGTTTTATGATTTTGCACTTCTACTGTACATAGTTCAATAATTGTAAATGTACTACTGAGCATTACAGAGTTCAGTGAAATACAACACTTGAGAATACCTAACTATGAATAACAGTGTTTACTTAAACAGACTCAAGGCATCAAAGTACATTAGAATTGAATGCATTGGAAGACAGTCCAAAATGATTTAATTGTAAAGATTCAATTACTACTTTTCAAGTGAAATGAGCATAAGAAGACCCACCATTGGGAAAAAACTGAGGTGTGACTGTTGGGGAAACTGTAGTTGAACTGGTGGTTGAAGTGGAACTCGTCACAGTTGTAGTACTGGTACCTGGTAAAGTAAATACCCATATTAGTGAGGTTATCTCAACTGTCGTGGAGACTCGTAATAGAAATGCACATGACAGAGGAGTAGCATACCCTCTGCATAGTCTGCTGGAGTAGGAATGCACTTTGAGGAGTTACCTCATTATCCATTGTAATTATAGCCTTTGTCCAGGCTACTGGAATAGGTTAGACTCTGTCCAGGCCATAGGAATAGGCTAGACTCTGTCCAGGATACTGGAATAGGCTAGACTGTGTAGGCTACTGGAATAGGCTAGACTCTGTCCAGGCCACTGGAATAGGCTAGACTCTCTACAGGCTACTGAATAGGCTAGACTCTGTCTAGGCTACTGGAATAGGCTAGACTCTGTTCAGGCAGCTTGAATAGCCTCGACTTTGTCCAGGATACTGGAATAGGCTAGGGGTAATTACAACAACTATAGTTGTTGTAGGAGGAGGAACATATCTTAGGGAATAAATCCGGCCTCCTCAGTGGGTGTTGGATCAGGAGCACATGTTAGGTGGGAGCAATTTCAACCCTAGCATTGGCTACTGCAGTAGGAGCACACATCAGAGAGGGTCAAAGGGAAGTAGTTTCAGCTTCAGCAGTGGCTTCAAGAGTTGGAGCTCCTATCGAGGATAAGTAGTTCCAGCCTTATTAGTGGATGTAGTTTTAGCCTTCATTATAGCTGCCCCAATAAGAACACTTATTAGGAAGCGCGTAGGTTCACTATTATTGTTGGCCATTGCAGTAGAAGTACTACTTATTAGTAAGAAGTATCTTCAAATTCAGGAGTGGTTTTTGGCGTAGGGACACCTATGGAGGAACAGTTTAGCCACGGCATAGCTTGCTGAAGTGGGCGTGGTCTAGTCCTCAATTGCGGCTTTTGGAGTATATAAGTAGCAGATTTGGCTTTCAAGGTTACTGTGGGAGTAGCAGGAGCACATTATTAAGGAGCAACAAGTAAATAGCCCCAGCAACAGCAACAGCAGCAGCAGATATTGAAGAAGCAGTACTCACCGGGGAAGAGTAGATCAAACTTAGTTGTAACTGCTGTTGGGGTGGGAAGCCTTTCGTGAATCATTTACTCTTAGACTCAGCTTCAGATTTTCAGTTTACATAAGAAATCTAAAATCACGACAGTCTAATAAAACGTAAGACTCAAATGAGTTAGAAAAGCCGGTTTATCTTATCATTATCATGGAATCAAAATATCGTACAAGTTAGGAAAATGGATGCTTTAAGCAGGGTATTAGAAATAGAACAGTAGGTTAATGTGTCCAGAATCCACTGTGTCACTCGTTGCCCTGTAAATATGTAATAAAATTGTAATAACCACAGTGCCCTGTTAAAATGTGTGAAGAAGTCGAGAATTCAAGAAGGCATTGTGGCTATTAAGGGGGTTTCAAACGGTCAAACATGTTGTTCAACACGCTCATCAACCTCCAACACAACATGCTTGAAGAGCTTTTACACGTTCGAACCAAAGAGACAGACAAACTCAGTCGGCACGAAGAGCAGAAGGAGCAACATGTCTCTTACCCAAGACGAGGTGATGGCAATTGGGATGGTGATTGCGCTCAAGGAAAAGAAAAAGAAACGGTCAACATGGACAAAGGACTGGTTATTAAAAAGGTACCATATTTCTCATACCAACATTATGAAAGAGCTGAAACTCCAGCCAGATGGTTGGCGTAATTATGTGCGCATGCGCATGGATGAGACGATATATTCAGAGCTTTTGAATTTGGTCAGTCCATTCATTACTCATAAAGACACCCTCAGATCCAGGGTGGCCATTTAGAATCTTCATAAAATAATATGTTGTAATTCAGATTTGCATGAATTTGCAAATTATTTTAATAAGAAGTCAGGAAACATTTTAAATCCTTATATCAAAGTGACCATAAAGCTGATTAACATCATCTACCCAATGCCAAAGAATAAATAAATAAATATATATATATATATATATATATATATATATATATATATATATATATATATATATATATATATATATGTATATATATATCCCGAAGGAAGTAGTAGGGAAAGGCATCCTCATCTTTCAACAGTTTATTTTAATGCCGACGTTTCGCGACGAATTCCAAGTCGCATTTTCAAGGCTAAAAATATATAAGTTTACGAACATTAATAATTGATCTAATTTAATTTATATTAAAATGTCATGGCAACAGCTGTCAATAAAGTAAAATGTTATAAGTTAAAAGTTAAAAATTCAAACAAGCACCTCCAAAGTCAGACGTATTAAAAGTACAGGACTTCACTAAAATTTCAGAAACACCTACCTATACAAAAGAAAGAGTAAGACTAACACAATATAGGTAAAAATACAGTGAGGCAGACCAGCTGCCCTAACTAGGCTATGAACAATTTTACAGAGGACGTTTGGGTATTTAACGACGGTACAGTCTTTTTAATAATTATAGATTCTAAAATTGTCAGGTTGTTGTTGTTCCGCAGTTGGCCCAAGATAGAAAAATCCTTGCTGTCAATATATGTTTTACATGTTTTTGAGTGTTATTCCGTATATAGGATTGTTCTGGATTAGATAACCTACTACCTGTTCTATGGCTAATGCCCCTGTGGGAATCAATTCGAACCTTCAACAGCCTCCTCGTGCATCCCATGTATGTCCCGTGATCACATCTCGGGCAAGTATATTTATATACGACGCTGGACGAAAGCAGAGGACTGAGTCGGTCTTTGACTCTAAACAGCGATCCAATAGTTAAGGGATTTTTGGGGATAATTTTCAAGTCCACAGCCGGAAACACTTTTGAATAGTAGATGTGCATGTTCTCCTGAACAAGGTATCAGTCATGCAAGAAAGGGAAACTTGCAAACATCTTTAGGCTCGATACAGTAGATACCGGTGTTGAATGCACTATTTTCTCTGTCAGCAGTTGTTTAGAGATCCTGAACAAAAAAGTCGTGAAGGAAAACAAATATTATTAAAATGCGACGAATTCCAAGTCGCATTTTCAAGGCTAAAAATATATATAAGTTTACGAACATTAATAATTGATCTAATTTAATTTATATTAAAAATGTCATGGCAACAGCTCTCAATAAAGTAAAATGTTATAAGTTAAAAGTTAAAATTCAACAGCACCTCCAAAGTCAGACGTATTAAAAGTACAGGACTTCACTAAAATTTCAGAAACATCTACCTATACAAAAGAAAGAGTAAGACTAACACAATATAGGTAAAAATACAGTGAGGCAGACCAGCTGCCCTAACTAGGCTATGAACAATTTTTTACAGAGGACGTTTGGGTATTTAACGACGGTACAGTCTTTTTAATAATTATAGATCTAAAATTGTCAGGTTGTTGTTGTTCCGCAGTTGGCCCAAGATAGAAAAATCCTTGCTGTCAATATATGTTTTACATGTTTTTGAGTGATTCCGTATATTGGATTGTTCTGGATTAGATAACCTACTACCTGTTTTATGGCTAATGCCCCTGTGGGAATCAATTCGAACCTTCAACAGCCTCCTCGTGCATCCCACGTATGTCCCGTGATCACATCTCGGGCAAGTATATTTATATAACGACGCTGGACGAAAGCAGAGGACTGAGTCGGTCTTTTGACTCTAAACAGCGATCCAATAGTTAAGGATTTTTGGGGATAATTTTCAAGTCCACAGCCGGAAACATCTTTTGAATAGTAGATGTGCATGTTCTCCTGAAGGTATCATCATGCAAGAAAGGGAAACTTGCAAAACATCTTTAGGCTCGATACAGTAGATACCGGTGTTGAATGCACTATTTTCTCTGTCAGCAGTTTGTTTAGAGATCTGAAAAAAAAGTCGTGAAGAAAACAATTATTATTAAAATGCGACGAATTCCAAGTCGCATTTTCAAGGCTAAAAATATATATAAGTTTACGAACATTAATAATTGATCTAATTTAATTTATATTAAAAATGTCATGGCAACAGCTGTCAATAAAGTAAAATGTTATAAGTTAAAAGTTAAAATTCAACAGCACCTCCAAAGTCAGACGTAGTAAAAGTACAGGACTTCACTAAATTTCAGAAACACCTACCTATACAAAAGAAAGAGTAAGACTAACACATTATAGGTAAAAATACAGTGAGGCAGACCAGCTGCCCTAACTAGGCTATGAACAATTTTACAGAGGACGTTTGGGTATTTAACGACGGTACAGTCTTTTTAATAATTATAGATTCTAAAATTGTCAGGTTGTTGTTGTTCCGCAGTTGGCCCAAGATAGAAAAATCCTTGCTGTCAATATATGTTTTTACATGTTTTTGAGTGATTCCGTATATTGGATTGTTCTGGATTAGATAACCTACTACCTGTTCTATGGCTAATGCCCCTGTGGGAATCAATTCGAACCTTCAACAGCCTCCTCGTGCATCCCACGTATGTCCCGTGATCACATCTCGGGCAAGTATATTTTATAGACGACGCTGGACGAAAGCAGAGGACTGAGTCGGTCTTTGACTCTAACAGCGATCCAATAGTAAGGGATTTTTGGGGATAATTTTCAAGTCCACAGCCGGAAACATCTTTTGAATAGTAGATGTGCATGTTCTCCTGAAGGTATCATCATGCAAGAAAGGGAAACTTGCAAACATCTTTAGGCTCGATACAGTAGATACCGGTGTTGAATGCACTATTTTCTCTGTCAGCAGTTTGTTTAGAGATCTGAAAAAAAGTCGTGAAGGAAAACAATTATTATTAAATGCGACGAATTCCAAGTCGCATTTTCAAGGCTAAAAATATATATAAGTTTACGAACATTAATAATGATCTAATTTAAATTTATATTAACAAAAATGTCATGGCAACAGCTGTCAGATAAAGTAAAATGTTATAAGTTAAAAGTTAAAATTCAACAGCACTCCCAAAGTCAGACGTATTAAAAGTACAGACTTCACTAAAATTTCAGAAACACCTACCTATACAAAAGAAAGAGTAAGACTAACACATTATAGGTAAAAATACAGTGAGGCAGACAGCTGCCCTAACTAGGCTATGAACAATTTTACAGAGGACGTTTGGGTATTTAACGACGGTACAGTCTTTTTAATAAAATTATAGATTCTAAAATTGTCAGGTTGTTGTTGTTCCGCAGTTGGCCCAAGATAGAAAAATCCTTGCTGTCAATATATGTACATGTTTTTGAGTGATTCCGTATATAGGATTGTTCTGGATTAGATAACCTACTACCTGTTCTATGGCTAATGCCCCTGTGGGAATCATTCGAACCTTCAACAGCCTCCTCGTGCATCCCATGTATGTCCCGTGATCACATCTCGGGCAAGTATATTTAATATACGACGCTGCGACGAAAGCAGAGGACTGAGTCGTCTTTGACTCTAAACAGCGATCCAATAGTTAAGGGATTTTTGGGGATAATTTTCAAGTCCACAGCCGGAAACATCTTTTGAATAGTAGATGTGCATGTTCTCCTGAAGGTATCATCATGCAAGAAAGGGAAACTTGCAAACATCTTTAGGCTCGATACAGTAGATACCGGTGTTGAATGCACTATTTTCTCTGTCAGCAGTTTGTTTAGAGATCTGAAAAAAAAGTCGTGAAGGAAAACAAATATTATTAAATGCGACGAATTCCAAGTCGCATTTTCAAGGCTAAAAATATATATAAGTTTACGAACATTAATAATTGATCTAATTTAATTTATATTAAAAATGTCATGGCAACAGCTGTCAATAAAGTAAAATGTTATAAGTTAAAAGTTAAAATTCAACAGCACCTCCAAAGTCAGACGTATTAAAAGTACAGGACTTCACTAAAATTTCAGAAACACCTACCTATAACAAAAGAAAGAGTAAGACTAACACATTATAGGTAAAAATACAGTGAGGCAGACCAGCTGCCCTAACTAGGCTATGAACAATTTTACAGAGGACGTTTTGGGTATTTAACGACGGTACAGTCTTTTTAATAATTATAGATTCTAAAATTGTCAGGTTTGTTGTTGTTCCGCAGTTGGCCCAAGATAGAAAAATCCTTGCTGTCAATATATGTTTTTACATGTTTTGAGTGATTCCGTATATTGGATTGTTCTGGATTAGATAACCTACTACCTGTTCTATGGCTAATGCCCCTGTGGGAATCAATTCGAACCTTCAACAGCATCCTCGTGCATCCCACGTATGTCCCGTGATCACATCTCGGGCAAGTATATTTATATCGACGCTGGACGAAAGCAGAGGACTGAGTCGGTCTTTGACTCTAAACAGCGATCCAATAGTTAAGGGATTTTTGGGGATAATTTTCAAGTCCACAGCCGAAACATCTTTTGAATAGTAGATGTGCATGTTCTCCTGAAGGTATCATCATGCAAGAAAGGGAAACTTGCAAACATATTTAGGCTCGATACAGTAGATACCGGTGTTGAATGCACTATTTTCTCTGTCAGCAGTTTGTTTTTTTAGAGATCTGAAAAAAAGTCGTGAAGGAAAAACAATTATTATTAAAATGCGACGAATTCCAAGTCGCATTTTCAAGGCTAAAAATATATATAAGTTTACGAACATTAATAATTGATCTAATTTAATTTATATTAAAAATGTCATGGCAACAGCTGTCAATAAAGTAAAAATGTTATAAGTTAAAAGTTAAAATTCAACAGCACCTCCAAAGTCAGACGTATTAAAAGTACAGGACTTCACTAAAATTTCAGAAACACCTACCTATACAAAAGAAAGAGTAAGACTAACACATTATAGGTAAAAATACAGTGAGGCAGACCAGCTGCCCTAACTAGGCTATGAACAATTTTACAGAGGACGTTTGGGTATTTAACGACGGTACAGTCTTTTTAATAATTATAGATTCTAAAATTGTCAGGTTGTTGTTGTTCCGCAGTTGGCCCAAGATAGAAAAATCCTTGCTGTCAATATATGTTTTACATGTTTTTGAGTGATTCCGTATATAGGATTGTTCTGGATTAGATAACCTACTACCTGTTCTATGGTCTAATGCCCCTGTGGGAATCAATTCGAACCTTCAACAGCCTCCGTGCATCCCACGTATGTCCCGTGATCACATCTCGGCAAGTATATTTATTATACGACGCTGGACGAAAGCAGAGGACTGAGTCGGTCTTTGACTCTAAACAGCGATCCAATAGTTAAGGGATTTTTGGGGATAATTTTCAAGTCCACAGCCGGAAACATCTTTTGAATAGTAGATGTGCATGTTCTCCTGAAGGTATCATCATGCAAGAAAGGGAAACTTGCAAACATCTTTAGGCTCGATACAGTAGATACCGGTGTTGAATGCACTATTTTCTCTGTCAGCAGTTTGTTTAGAGATCTGAAAAAAAGTCGTGAAGGAAAACAATTATTATTAAAATATTTCACCAGAAAGGATATTTCGTCGTGAAAGCTGGATGTCAAAGACCGACTCAGTCCTCTGCTTTCGTCCAGCGTCGTATATAAATATAATTGCCCGAGATGTGATCACGGGACATGCGTGGAATGCACGAGGAGGCTGTTGAAGGTTCGAATTGATTCCCACAGGGGCATTAGCCATAGAACAGGTAGTAGGTTATCTAATCCAGAACAATCCAATATACGGAATCACTCAAAAACATGTAAAACATATATTGACAGCAAGGATTTTTCTATCTTGGGCCAACTGCGGAACAACAACAACCTGACAATTTTAGAATCTATAATTATTAAAAAGACTGTACCGTCGTTAAATACCCAAACGTCCTCTGTAAAATTGTTCATAGCCTAGTTTAGGCAGCTGGTCTGCCTCACTGTATTTTTACCTATATTGTGTTAGTCTTACTCTTTCTTTTGTATAGGTAGGTGTTTCTGAAATTTTAGTGAAGTCCTGTACTTTTAATATGTCTGACTTTGGAGGTGCTGTTGAATTTTAACTTTTAACTTTTTACTTTTTACTTTTTACTTTATTGAGAGCTGTTGCCATGACATTTTTAATATAAATTAAATTAGATCAATTATTAATGTTCGTAAACTTATATATATTTTTAGCCTTGAAAATGCGACTTGGAATTCGTCGCGAAACGTCGGCATTAAAATAAACTGTTGAAAGATGAGGATGCCTTTCCCTACTACTTCCTTCGGGATATATCTTCTTTGAGCTCCAGCTCTGGCCCTTATGTGTGTGTATATTATATTATATATATATAATATAATATAATATATATATAGTATATATATATATATAGGGGTTATATATATAAGTATCTATATATATATTATATATATATATATATATATAATATATAATAATATATATCAAATATATATATTTTATTGTTTGGTTTTATATAAATATATATGTGTGTATATATATATTCATATATAATATTATATATATATATATATAAAACAGAATAAATAGTTAAACAATTAATCAACAATTAAGTAAAATAAATAAAGCAAAATACATAATTAGACAAATATATAGATAGAGAGATATAGATAGATATAGATAGATACATAACACGATAAAACTATACAACTCGCCTCTTCATCAACACAATCCAAATTTGATGTATTTTTTCCTGGCAACTCTTGGTCACAAATGAACATCAAGTCTTCAAAATACCAGAGAGTGGGTGTGTATAGTATGTCATCAGGTGATTTGCCAGACTTCTCGGAGCTTTCCAGTTTTCTGCAGGAACTACGAGGACAGCTGATTTTTTTGGGTCACAGCCTGCCTTGTGCACTGAGGGTCAGGTTCTCTTAGTTTTGCAAGTAATTCCTCGATACCCATATTTCTTGAATTCTTAATAGAATTATCTGTAGATTTGACCTTCCACAGTGCTTAGTGTTTCCTCTATATTTCTATGAAATCAACCATAATTTCTCTTTCTTTGTCTGTAACTTGGAAATATCTCTTTGTCAGTGAAGGAAGGAGCTGCTGAAAGATGTTGCCACCTCGAGAATTGGAGACTGATGCTTGTTCAGACATTCAGACTTGAACAAGTTCCAGCAAGCTCCGCCCACAAAAGTCAGACCAGATCAGACATCCTTCCAACTCATTCAAACACGTTGGTCCAACATGTTTACCTCTCTCACACGCTCAAACATACTCTCAAACATCATGTTGTTCATGAACATGTTTGACCGTGTGAAACCCCAGTCGCATTAGACTTATGATTATCTCTCTCTCTCTCTCTCTCTCTCTCTCTCCTCTCTCTCTCTCTCTCTCTCTCTCTCTCTCTTCCACGCATTTTTTGTGATCTTGACCAGGGTAGATATATATATATATATATATATATATATATATATATATATATATATATATATATATATGTATACATACATATATAGATATATATATATATATATATATATATATATATATATATATATATATATATATATATATATAATTGTACACAATGTCCTCAACCGAAAAATGGACCATCATGTATGGAAGTTACAGAATTCAGGTAAATTACACAAATGTCATAATTAACAAGACTAGATCTACCTACGTTTGTGGATATAGATGCAAAAAAAATATATAAAGCGAGAGTTATTAGTTTTTTTTTTTTCAAACTATTCACATGACAGGAAAAATAAGAGGCCATACTTGTTGTCGATGGTGTTGTAGTTGTAGTTTCCATGGTTGTGTTCGGTGTCATCGATGTGCTTGTTGTTGTGACACTTGGCGTTGTTGTAGGCGTTGCTGTTGTTGTGTTTGGGACACTGGGCGTTGTTGTAGACATTGTTGTAGCCGTTGTTGTAGGCTGGATGGTAGTTGTTGTGACAGAAAGCGATGAAACTTTTAACAGAGAGTAAAACGGATTAAAATGAAAGTCATTAGCCAAACAACCAGGATTCCTAAACTAGGATTCCAAGTCAGGGATTCCTAGTCTGGGTTTCCTAATCAAGGATTCCAAGTCAGGGATTCCTAGTCTGGGTTTCCTAATCAAGGATTCCAAGTCAGGGATTCCTAGTCAGGGTTTCCTAATCAAGAATTCCAAGTCAGGGATTCCTAGTCAGGGTTTCCTAATCAAGAATTCCTAGTCAGGGATTCCTAGTCAGGGTTTCCTAATCAAGAATTCCTAGTCAGGGTTTCCTAATCAAGAATTCCAAGTCAGGGATTCCTAGTCAGGGTTTCCTAATTAAGAATTCCAAGTCAGGGATTCCAGTCTGGGTTTCCTTATCAAGGATTCCAAATCAGGGATTTCTAGTCAGCGTTTCTTAATCAAGGATTCCAAGTCAGGGATTCCTAGTCAGGGTTTCCTAATCAAGGATTCCAAGTCAGGGATTCCTAGTCAGGGTTTCCTAATCAAGGATTCCAAGTCAGGGATTTCTAGTCAGCGTTTCTCAATCAAGGATTCCAAGTCATGGATTCCTAGTCAGGGTTTCCTAATCAAGGATTCCAAGTCAGGGATTTCTAGTCAGCGTTTCTTAAATAAGGATTCCAAGTCAGGGATTCCTTATCAGGGTTTCCTAATCAAGGATTCCTAGTCAGGGTTTCCTAATCAAGGATTCCAAGTCAGGGATTCCTAGTCAGGGTTTCCTAATCAAGAATTCCAAGTCAGGGATTCCTAGTCAGGGTTTCCTAATCAAGAATTCCTAGTCAGGGATTCTTAGTCGGTTTCCTAATCAAGAATTCCAAGTCAGGGATTCCTAGTCAGGGTTTCCTAATCAAGAATTCCTAGTCAGGGTTTCCTAATCAAGAATTCCTAGTCAGGGATTCCTAGTCAGGGTTTCCTAATAAAGAATTCCAAGTCAGGGATTCCCAGTCTGGGTTTCCTTATCAAGGATGCCAAGTCAGGGATTTCTAGTCAGCGTTTCTTAATCAAGGATTCCAAGGCAGGGATTCCTAGTCAGGGTTTCCTAATCAAGGATTCCAAGTCAGGGATTTCTAGTCAGGGTTTCCTAATCAAGAATTCCAAGTCAGGGATTCCTAGTCAGGGTTTCCTAATCGAGAATTCCAAGTCAGGGATTCCTAGTCAGGGTTTCCTAATCAAGAATTCCAAGTCTGGGATTCCTAGTCAGGGTTTCCTAATCAAGGATTCCAAGTCAGGGATTCCTAGTCAGGGTTTCCTAATCAAGAATTCCAAGTCAGGGATTCCTAGTCACGGTTTCCTAATCAAGAATTCCAAGTCAGGGATTCCTAGTCACGGTTTCCTAATCAAGGATTCCAAGTCAGGGATTCCTAGTCAGGGTTTCCTAGTTAGGGTTTCCTAATCAAGAATTCCAAGTCAGGGATTCCTAGTCAGGGTTTCCTAATCAAGGATTCCAAGTCAGGGATTCCTAGTCAGGGTTTCCTAATCAAGAATTCCTAGTCAGGGATTCCTAGTCAGGGTTTCCTAATCAAGAATTCCAAGTCAGGGATTCCTAGTCTGGGTTTCCTTATCAAGGATTCCAAGTCAGGGATTTCTAGTCAGCGTTTCTTAATCAAGGATTCCAAGTCAGATTCCTAGTCAGGGTTTCCTAATCAAGGATTCCAAGTCAGGGATTTCTAGTCAGCGTTTCTTAATCAAGGATTCCAAGTCAGGGATTCCTAGTCAGGGTTTCCTAATCAAGGATTACAAGTCAGGGATTCCTAGTCAGGGTTTCCTTATCAAGGATTCCAAATCAGGGATTCCTAGTCAGGGTTTCCTGGGAATCAAGATTCCAAGTCAGGGATTTCCTAGTCGGGTTTCTAAGAATTCCAAGTCAGGGATTCCTAGTCAGGGTTTCCTAATCAAGATTCCTAGGTCAGGGATTCCTAGTTCAGGGTTTCCTAATCAAGAATTCTAGTCAGGGATTCCTAGTCGGGTTCCTAAATCAGGGAATTCTGTCAGGGATTCCAAGTCAGGGTTCCTAATCAAGAATTCCAAATCAGGGATTCCTAGTCAGGGTTTCCTAATCAAGAATTCCTAGTCAGGGATCCTTGTCAGGGTTCCTTCACGAATTCCAAATCAGGGATTCCTAGTCAGGGTTTCCTAATCAAGAATTCCTAAATCAGGGATTCCTGAGGTTTCCTAATCAAGGAATTCCTAGTCAGGGAATTCTAGTCAGGTTTCCTAATCAGGATTCCAGTCAGGGATTCCTTGTCAGGGTTTCCTAATCAAGAATTCCATCAGGGATTCCTAGTCAGGGTTTCCTAATCAAGATCCAAGTCAAGGATTCCAGTAGGGGTTTCCTAATCAAGAATTCCAAGTCAGGGATTTCCTAGTCGGTTTTCCTAATCAAGAATCCAGTTCAGGGATTCTAGTCAGGGTATATGTTTTCCTATCAGGGAATTCCAAGGAATCAGGGATTCCTAGTCAGGGTTGGGCCTAATCAAGGGATCCAAGTCAGGGATTTCCTAATCAGGTTTTCCTATCAAGGATTCAGTCATGGGTATTCCTAGTCAGCCGGTTTCCTATCAGAGGTTCCAAGTCAGGGATTCCTATCAGGGTTTCCTAATCAAGAAGTTTCCAAGTCAAGGGATTCCTAGTCAGGGTTTCCTTTAACCAAGAATTCCAAGTCGGGAATTCCTAAGTCGTGTTTTCCTATTCAAGGGGAATTCCAAGTCAGGGAATTCCTAGTCAGGGTTTTTCTAGTTAGGGTTTCCTAATCAAGAATTCCAAGTCAGGGATTCCTAGTCAGGGTTGCCTAATCAAGGATTCCAAGTCAGGGATTCCTAGTCAGGGTTTCCTAATCAAGGATTCCAAGTCATGGATTCCTAGTCAGGGTTTCCTAATCAAGAATTCCAAGTCAGGGATTCCTAGTCAGGGTTGCCTAATCAAGGATTTCAAGTCAGGGATTCCTAGTCAGGGTTTCCTAATCAAGGATTCCAAGTCACGGTTTCTTAATCAAGGAATCCAGGTCAGGGTTTCATAATCAAGGATTCCTATTTATTATCAATAATAAGATTATTTCAGTGATGAAGCATAAAGTTGTTGCTGCCATTTTGAAAACAGTCTCCCCCCCACCCCCCTTTTTTTCTCAAGTTGTTACTGGCTCACTTACTTCCTGGTCTCCTTACCATCGTGAGTATAAGTAAACGCAGAGGCATCGTCTACGAGTTGGGCAGGATCGAAGGCTCCTTCGACGAAGGAGCAGTCGGTGGTCCCAGCTATTTTGGAAAGAAAGAGAATCCAACACACACACACACACACACACACACACACACACACACACAAATATAAATGCATGTATATAAATAAAAAACTCGAAAATAAGTCGCTTCATTAATTTTAGGACATTTGTCATTTCATTGCATTGCTTTTGAAAAACAAAGTTATTTCTCATGAATTTAGAAACTCGAAAATAAATCAATTAATAATTTGAATTTAAGAACCTGAAAGTAAGTCAATTCATTAATTTAAGAACGTGAGTCATTTCATGGCTTTAGAAAACTCGAAAATAAGTCAATTCATTAATTTTAGAACCTTAGTCATTCATGGCTTTTACCTGCGTTGGTCTTGACGCTGACGGCGGAACACACGTCATTGGTCAGGCACTTGACTCGGCACGCACCTGAAAAAGACACCTTAGGTCACAATAAAGGGGAATTTTTATTCACACACACCTTCAATTCAAGGAATAAGAATTGGGGTTCACGAGGGAGTAGTGTTTTATATATATATATTTTTTTTTTTTGCTGTAACACGAGCAGCAGCAATGAGAAGAATGGTTTCGGGTGCCAATGTAATTTAGGGTGTTTAATTAACAAAACCACACCTACACATACACGCGTGTGTGTGTGTGTGTGTATATATATATATATATATATATATATATATATATATATATATATAATCTAAATTTTACATTATAGATAAAGATACACATAATTTTATATATATATACTATTATATATAGATTATATAATATAGATGATAAATATATTATAAATATAATATATATATAAATTTCTCTCTCTCTCTCCTCTCCTCTACTCTCTCTCTCTCTATCTCTCTCTCTCTCTCTCTCGTGCACCCATCAGTTGTGCTCATGAACCACGGGCAACGGAGATCAACGGAGATCCCGAATAGTAAGGGTGAAATTCTTATACATTGTTGTTAGTTACTCTCGCGTGACTTTTCGTTAGTTTTCTGTAAAAGGTTAGTTTGCCTGCTTTGTGTGACCGTTCGCGCTTTTTTGTCTGCAGTTTTTTTTCTCTCAGCACGTCTGCCATGTCGATCACCCACTTCCCAGTCGTCAAACACACCAAATCGCAGCCCTCTAACATCAGCGGTGTTTAATTTAGTTAAGGTTAAAGTTAGCCATAATCGTGCGTCTGGCCACCACGGTCGGCTGAGAGTTTCATACAGTGTTATACCGAGACCACCAAAATATGGATCTGAGTGTCTTCGACGCCGGGAAAGATGGTAATTTCAGCTGCCAATAAATAAATAAAAAAAATAATAAATGAATATAAGGCACCAACGAAACGACCGTAAACTAATAATGTCGTTTGTCATCCTCGTTGCCAATTGTGCCAAGGCGCCTTTCCGCGCAGAAAGAAATAGAATAGAATGAAAATATAATGACAGTTTTCGCCAACGAATCAGGCTTTTTGTCACCAGCTAGGCAAAAAATTCTCCCTGACTTTAATGCCAGTTTTCGTTAATGAAATATTTCTCTGTTTTACTCCCAGAACGTCAAATTCCTCGCGCTCTTTTGAAGACGCCTACTTTAGTTCCTGCTGAGTCAGCAGACTTTCTCAGGAAAGCGGAGTAGTATTTGACATATATTCTTCACGACTTTTGAGTCGAAGTACATTTCGTTTTCCTATGACCGGAATATTATTGAATGATATTCCACGTATCCGCTTCGCCTAAAGGCATTTAGTCGACAGTCTTTTCAAAAAGAGTTCCTCTTTCCATTCATATTATTATTGCCTTAAAAACTCAGGTTAAAAGCCAAAATGACTTACCAGAGTTTTATAAACTTCTTTTATAGCTATGTTCAACCCAGGGTCTAAAGGATACTTTAAAAAATGCAGTGGTGTTGGAAACAAACTACTGTAATAATGATTCATTCTTGTTATACTCTTTAGCTAAGAAAATAGAAAACGGTATTTTTTCCCCTTAATTTATGAAACTGAACAAAAAATTTTTTTTCACTAATTTATGAAACTGAACAAACATTTTTTTTTCACTAATTTATGAAACTAAACAAACATTATATAGACACGAGGGAACAAAAATTCCAGATCTGGCTAAGTCGTGATGAGAAAAGGAAGAGTTTACATTGTCCTTCAATCTTTGCACGTCTAGGAATCTAGGAATTGGTTTGCTTCTTGGTCGGTTCTATGAAAAGGCCCTTTCGAAATCAAACGCATGTGAGTACCACAAGTGGTGATTATCATAATAGAAATACTTCTGGTGCTATGCTAACTGCAGTATTGTCATTGCTCCCTGAGAAGTATATAGCATTGAAAATGACCACGTTGTTCAACAGTAATAATGTACATTACTACTATGGGTTTCAGAGACAGTGCAAGCACATTTTTGGGCAATAACTCTGTAACGAACACTATCGCGTATTACACCCAGTGCCGTAATTTATAAGGGTATCGTGAATCACTAATTGTAAAGAATAAAGGCACTTGTCCCCGTACCAAGAGGCAAAAACTCCATTAGCCAGAAATGGATACGAACACAACAGTAAAAAGCTCCCTCTACCCTCTCCCCCAACCTCCACCGCAACCCCAGACCTTCTCTTCCTTCCCTACCTTCCCTTCTCTCTCTCTCTCTGAAAGTTGCTTCAGTTTAAACTTATTTTGTATGATTTTTCTATCTATCTATCTATCTATATATCTATCTATCTATCTATCTATCTAATGATATACATTGTTGTATATATCTAACGATCCAGTCGGTTGTTAGCTGCCAGTTGACTGATTTATTTATTTACTGATTCTCTCTCTCTCTCTCTCTCTCTCTCTCTCTCTCTCTCTCTCTCTCTCTCTCTCTCTCTCTGTGGTAGTGGTACCTATTATAAATTGTTCTTAGAGTGAGAGATATTTGAATGTACGGTGGAGCAGTAAAACGATAGACACTATGTTATATGGTGAAGCGACTGTTATATGTGCATCGGTATAATCAAGGGTTTAACTCTAATGAATGTCCGGTAGAAAGGCTCAATTTTTATTTGTAACACAGAGTAACTATAACCAGTTACCCATTCAAACCAATATGAAGGCAATTGGCGGCTTTTCATGGCTTAAAAAGTTGAAAAGTTGCGTGACAAACTAATATCTGCAACCGTACCAACAGTTAAGTTCCGTTGTGGCCATATCTTCTTCACCTTCGTAATACAAGTATTATATTGCTGATACCCTGAGTCCAAATGAGAATTACTAAGAAGGTAACCAACCACAAGTATAACAGTCGCTTTACCATAATGTCTATCGTTTTAGTGCTCCACCATACATTCAGATATCTCTCACTCTAATAAACATTTACAGTAAGTACCACTACCACAGAGAGAGAGAGAGAGAGAGAGAGAGAGAGAGAGAGAGAGAGAGATGAGCGGATCAGTGCATAAATAAATCAGTCAACTGGCAGGTAACAACCGACTGGATCGTTAGATATAAACAACAATGTATATTATAAGATAGATAGATAGATAGAAAAATCATACAAAATAAGTTTAAACTGAAGCAATTTTCAGAGAGAGAGAGAAGGGAAGGTGAGGGAAGGAAGGAGGTCGGGGGTGGCGGTGGAGATGGGGGGAGATGGAAGAGGGAGCGTTTTACTGTTTTGTTTGTATCCCTTTCTGGCTAAAGAGGTTTTTGCCTCTTGGTACGGGGACAAGTGTGTTTATTCTTTACAATTAGTGATTCACGATACCCTTATAAATTACGGCACTGGGTGTAATACACTTAGCAAAATCTCGTTCTGATACGAGTGTTCGTTACAGAGTTATTGCCAAAAAACGTGCTTGCACCGTCTCTGAAACCCATAGTAGTAGCCTTACGTCAAATGTTTTTGGGCATTTTGTAGCCAGAACAGGCATGTTTACACTTTAGACTCGATATTCATCAGGTATTAGAAGTTAATAAGAGTTTCCTAGTGAAATGTTAAGGCTCACGTGACTTTATAGCGTAAACGATTAGAAAGTTCCCATAACAATGATGGCGTTATATGGCGTTAAAACAACTTTCAAAATATACAGTCATCTAACTTCAAACTGTCACGTTTTTTAATGAGTTTGCATTTTTGATCCTTTACAAAATATGTACCGAAGTTAGAAGCTGTAGGGGTTCCCAGTAGATTAAATTTTTGTCAAAGTGATTCAGCAGTTACGGCCAACGACTTCTCTCTCTCTCTCTCTCTCTCTCTCTCTCTCTCTCTCTCTCTCTCTCTCTCTCTCTCTCTCTCTCTCTCTCTCTCTCTTTCTGCGGGCAGATTTGCCCTTTGAAACCCTCACAAAATGAATGAATATTGCATTAGTTGTTTGCCCAGTTTTGACAGAATATTTATGCTGTTTTAATCTTACTTCTAAGCCTTTGCTCGACT
>NC_061090.1:29160658-29195086 GCF_015104395.2 Macrobrachium nipponense | reverse complement strand
AGTCGAGCAAAGGCTTCGAAGTTAGATTAAAACAGCATAAATATTCTGTCAAAACTGGGCAAACAACTAATGCAATATTCATTCATTTTATGAGGGTTTCAAAGGGCAAATCTGCCCGCAGAGAGAGAGAGAGAGAGAGAAAGTCGTTGGCCGTAACTGCTGAATCACTTTGACAAAAATTTAATCTACTGGGAACCCCAACAGCTTCTAACTTCGGTACATATTTTGTAAAGGATCAAAAATGCAAACTCATTAAAAAACGTGACAGTTAAATGACTGTATATTTTGAAAGTTGTTTTAACGCCATATAACGCCATCAATGTTATGGGAACTTTCTAATCGTTTACGCTATAAAGTCCGTGAGCCTTAAAATTTCACTAGGAAATTCTTTATAACTTCTAATACCTGACGAATATCGAGTCGAAATTGTAAACATGCCTGTTCTGGCTACAAAATGCCCCAAAAAATGTGACGTAAGGTTACTACTATGGGTTTCAGAGACGGTGCAAGCACGTTTTTTGGCAATAACTCTGTAACGAACACTCGTATCAGAACGAGATTTTGCTAAGTGTATTACACCCAGTGCCGTAATTTATAAGGGTATCGTGAATCACTAATTGTAAAGAATAAAGACACTTGTCCCCGTACCAAGAGGCAAAAAACCCCTTTAGCCAGAAACGGATACGAACAAAACAGTAAAACGCTCCCTCTACCCTCTCCCCCCATCTCCACCGCCACCCCCGACCTCCTTCCTTCCCTCACCTTCCCTTCTCTCTCTCTCTCTCTGAAAATTGCTTCAGTTTAAACTTATTTTGTATGATTTTTCTATCTATCTATCTATCTTTATAATATACATTGTTGTTTATACTAACGATCCAGTCGGTGTTACCTGCCAGTTGACTGATTTATTTATGTACTGATCCGCTCATCTCTCTCTCTCTCTCTCTCTCTCTCTCTCTCTCTCTCTCTCTCTCTCTCTCTCTCTGTGGTAGTGGTACTTACTGTAAATGTTTATTAGAGTGAGAGATATCTGAATGTATGGTGGAGCACTAAAACGATAGACATTATGGTAAAGCGACTGTTATACTTGTGGTTGTTACCTTCTTAGTAATTCTCATTTGGACTCAGGGTATCAGCAATATAATACTTGTATACGAAGGTGAAGAAGATATGGGCCACAACGGAACTTAACTGTTGGTACGGTTGCAGATATTAGTTTGTCACGCAACTTTTCAACTTTTTAAGCCATGAAAAGCCGCCAATTGCCTTGATATTGGTTTGAATGGGTAACTGGTTATAGTTACTCTGTGTTACAAATAAAAATTGAGCCTTTCTACCGGACATTCATTAGAGTTAAACCCTTGATTATACCGATGCACATATAACAGTCGCTTCACCATATAACATAGTGTCTATCGTTTTACTGCTCCACCGTACATTCAAATATCTCTCACTCTAAGAACAATTTATAATAGGTACCACTACCACAGAGAGAGAGAGAGAGAGAGAGAGAGAGAGAGAGAGAATCAGTAAATAAATAAATCAGTCAACTGGCAGCTAACAACCGACTGGATCGTTAGATATATACAACAATGTATATCATTAGATAGATAGATAGATAGATAGATAGATAGATAGATAGAAAAATCATACAAAATAAGTTTAAACTGAAGCAACTTTCAGAGAGAGAGAGAGAAGGGAAGGTAGGGAAGGAAGAGAAGGTCTGGGGTTGCGGTGGAGGTTGGGGGAGAGGGTAGAGGGAGCTTTTTACTGTTGTGTTTGTATCAATTTCTGGCTAATGGAGTTTTTGCCTATTGGTACGGGGACAAGTGCCTTTATTCTTTACAATTAGTGATTCACGATACCCTTATAAATTACGGCACTGGGTGTAATACGCGATAGCAAAATCTCGTTCTGATACGAGTGTTCGTTAGAGACCCTTATAAATTACGGCCCTGGGTGTAATACACGATAGTGTTCGTTACAGAGTTATTGCCCAAAAATGTGCTTGCACTGTCTCTGAAACCCATTGTAGTAATGTACATTATTACTGTTGAACAACGTGGTCATTTTCAATGCTATATACTTCTCAGGGAGCAATGACAATACTGCAGTTAGCATAGCACCAGAAGTATTTCTATTATGATAATCACCACTTGCGGTACTCACATGCGTTTGATTTCGAAAGGGCCTTTTCATAGAACCGACCAAGAAGCAAACCAATTCCTAGATTCCTAGACGTGCAAAGATTGAAGGACAATGTAAACTCTTCCTTTTCTCATCACGACTTAGCCAGATCTGGAATTTTTGTTCCCTCGTGTCTATATAATGTTTGTTTAGTTTCATAAATTAGTGAAAAAAAAAATGTTTGTTCAGTTTCATAAATTAGTGAAAAAAATTTTTTTTGTTCAGTTTCATAAATTAAGGAAAAAAAAAATACCGTTTTCTATTTTCTTAGCTAAAGAGTATAACAAGAATGAATCATTATTACAGTAGTTTGTTTCCAACACCACTGCATTTTTTAAAGTATCCTTTAGACCCTGGGTTGAACATAGCTATAAAAGAAGTTTATAAAACTCTGGTAAGTCATTTTGGCTTTTAACCTGAGTTTTTAAGGCAATAATAATATGAATGGAAAGAGGAACTCTTTTTGAAAAGACTGTCGACTAAATGCCTTTAGGCGAAGCGGATACGTGGAATATCATTCAATAATATTCCGGTCATAGGAAAACGAAATGTACTTCGACTCAAAAGTCGCGAAGAATATATGTCAAATACTACTCCGCTTTCCTGAGAAAGTCTGCTGACTCAGCAAGGACTAAAGAAGGCGTCTTCAAAAGAGCGCGAGGAATTTGACGTTCTGGGAGTAAAACAGAGAAATATTTCATTAACGAAAACTGGCATTAAACGTCAGGTTAGTCAGGGAGAATTTTTTGCCTAGCTGGTGACAAAAAGCCTGATTCGTTGGCGAAAACTGTCATTATATTTTCATTCTATTCTATTTCTTTCTGCGCGGAAAGGCGCCTTGGCACAATTGGCAACGAGAATGACAAACGATATAATTAGTTTAAGGGCGTTTCGTTGGTGCCTTATATTCATTTATTATTTTTTTATTTATTTATTGGCAGCTGAAATTACCATCTTTCCAGGCGTCGAAGACACTCAGATCCATCTTTCGGTGGTGTCGGTATAACATAATAACACTGTATGAAACTCTCAGCCGACCGTGGTGGCCAGACGCACGATTATAGCTAACTTTAACCTTAACTAAATTAAACACCGCTGAGGTTATAGGGCTGCGATTTGGAGTGTTTGACGACTGACTGGGAAGTGGGTGATCGACTTGACAGAAAAAAAAAAAAAAAAAACGTGCTGAGAAAAAAACTGCAGACAAAAAAAGCGCGAACGGTCACACAAAGAGGGCAAACTAATCTTTTACAGAAAACTAACGAAAAGTCACGCGATTGTAACTAACAACAATGTTAAGGTCGGTTTTCGCTCTAATCACTGTATAGGAATTTCACCCTTACTATTTGGGATCTCCGTTGCCCGTGGTTCATGAGCACAATTGTCATTATGATTGATGGGTGCACTAGAGAGAGAGAGAGAGAGAGAGAGAGAGAGAGAGAGAGAGAGAGAGAGAGAAATTTATATATATATATATATATATATATATAATATATATATATATATATTAATATGATTATGTGTATATTTATCTATAATATAAAATTTAGATTATATATATATATATATATATATATATATATATATATATATATATATATATATATACATATAAATAAAGGTTTTTTTTTGCCACGAAGGAAAAAAATGAAAAAACGAGTTGGCCGAGTACTTTCGGTCCTATTCGGACCCTTTACTGAGGCATACTGATTTTACAAAGAACACCATAGCCAAAAGAAGGCTTAATATACAAAAACTGACACTACCAAATTAGCCATTAGGGCGATTTTCACTCTACAGACAGCAGGAGGAGTCATAGGCTAGCCACACCTTGAAGGATACCCGCGGTAAACAAGTGATTCTTCCAGAAAAACAGGTACATTTTGAAAACAACACGGGAGCATATACAATTTAATATCATGAATTTTTACACAAATTTTCCCAACAAAAATATACTAATGAAAAGACGAAAGAAAATATAAATATATTTTATATACATCGAGCAAGAGAAAGAGGAGAGAAAATATCGAACCAGAGAGAGAGAGAGAGAGAGAGAGAGAGAGAGAGAGAGAGAATTAATAACTATATACATGTGGGACTAATTTATAGTTGTTCATTATTTTGAGGTCCTTCATAAACATCTTACAAATATATGGGTCCAAATGGTACATTCCCAGACTATGATTTAGGTTGTTTTTATTAGTGATTTGTATAATTGCCGATTCCAGTAAATTTCTTGAAACATAATCATTAGATCTAGCAATTACCAAGGTATCACCCCAAATTAATACAATGAGATTTTTCACTCGGATGGATAAACAGTGCATTTGAAATCTGGGCTGTTCTAACTGAATACATATGCTGCTTAACCCGAACACATAAATTCTTACTAGACTGACCAACGTAAAACGATGGGCAATCCTTACAAGGAATTTTGTAAATGATGTTGTTATTTGTTACGGGACTATTCTTAATTAGCATATCTTTAATGGTATTGTTATAAGAGAACACTACATTAACATTAAATGATTTAAATATTGATTTTATTGGTTTCAAATCCACGAAAATAAGGTAAGCTAAGTACATTTTTAGGGATTTCTTTTTCATTAATAGCAACATTATAAAACAAAATTTTCATGAGCTTTTTGATAACATAAATCAATTAAAGAGGTTGGTAGCAGAGATCGTTTCCTATCTTTTTTATGTATTCTATTTCTTGGTCCAGGTATTGTGGACTCGTGATACGCAAAGCGCGTAGGAAACATATGAAGAAAAAATTGAAATTTTGATATTAAGATGGTGGCCAGAATAAAAATAAAAATGTACATATGTTATATTATTTGTGGGTTTTCTATAAATACTGAATTTGCATTGGAAAGATTCTCTATGTATTAATACATCTAGGAAAGGGATGACATTGTTATTTTCAATTTCAACAGTGAATTTTATGGATGGCACTAAATTATTGTCAATTTAGACAGTAAAATCATTTACATCGATACCACCAGGTAAGACTATAACGATATCATCGACGTATCGGTACCATTTTAAGGGGATAAGTGTGATATTCGGGAGGTGTTGTCTCTCAAAAAAATTCCTATATATAAGTTTGAAAGGAGAGGTGATAAAGGGTTACCCATGGCCATACCAAATATTTGTTGGTAATATTCTCCATTAAAAATAGATCTGCAATCACAAATACATAACTTAATTAAGGAAATTATGTGACTAACGGACATAGGCAATTCATGCAGTAAACAAGTTCATTACTTGAAATATTCTAGCACGAGTCAATAGGGACTTTTGTAAACAAAGAACATACATCAAAACGACAAAAAAAGAATTGAAGAATGATAATAGTTTTTACAACATTACCAAGGCTGATAAATCCAATAGTTTAGTGGTTCTTGACAAAAACTGACTACATATCACGCATGCATACTTTACTAGAGGATGAAATAACTTACAAAAAAACTTGCAAAAAATCGTTGGACCAAGTAATAAAAAACTTTAATATCAATATCAAAATTCTTAAAGATAAAAAAGAGCTTTTTTGTGTCAGTTAACTGTAAAGTGTTCCCTCATTACCTTATTTTATATGGCCTAGTCAAAACTCATAAGGAAAACAAACCTATGCGCCCACTTATTAGTACTGTAGGATCAATTGCTTATAAACTATCTAAATATCTTACTAAACTGGTTACCCCGCTACTAGGAACTGTATCTAATTCCCACACATCCGGAATTCTCTTGATCTTGTGGAAAAATTAAATAACATTGTACTAAATCCTAGCGATATTTTTTGTCAGTTTTGATGTTATGTTCTTTGTTTACAAAAGTTCCCTCTTGACTCTGTGCTAAATATTTTTAAGTAATGAACTTGTACTGCATGAATTGCCTATGTCCGTTAGTCACATAATTTCTTAATTAAGTTATGTATTTGTGATTGCAGATCTATTTTTAATGGAGAATATTACCAACAAATATTTGGTATGGCCAGGGTGTAACCCTTTATCACCTCTCCTTTCAAACTTATATATGGAATTTTTTAAGAGACAACACCTCCCGAATATCACACTTATCCCCTTAAAATGGTACCGATACGTCGATGATATCTTAGTAGTCTTACCTGGTGGTATCGATGTAAATGATTTACTGTCTAAATTGAATAATTTAGTGCCATCCATAAAATTCACTGTTGAAATTGAAAATAACAATGTCATCCCTTTCCTGGATGTATTAATACATAGAGAATCTTTCCAATGCAAATTCAGTATTTATAGAAAACCCACAAATAATATAACATATGACATTTTTATTCGGTGGCCACCATCTTAATATCAAAATTTCAATTTTTCTTCTATGTTCCTACGCGCTTTGCATATCACGAGTCCACAATACCTGGACCAAGAAATAGAATACATAAAAAAGATAGGAAACGATCTCTGCTACCAACCTCATTTAATTGATTTATGTTATCACAAAGCTCATAAAAAGTTTTATAATGTTGCTATTAATGAAAAAGAAATCCCTAAAAATGTACTTAGCTTACCTTATTTTCGTGGATTTGAAACCATAAAATCAGTATTTAAATCATTTAATGTTAATGTAGTGTTCTCTTATAACAATACCATTAAAGATATGCTAATTAAGAATAGTCCGTAACAAATAACAACATCATTTACAAAATTCCTTGTAAGGATTGCCCATCGTTTTACGTTGGTCAGTCTAGTAAGAATTTGTGTTCGGGTTAAGCAGCATATGTATTCAGTTAGAACAGCCCAGACTTCAAATGCACTGTTTATCCATCCGAGTGAAAAATCTCATTGTATTAACTGGGGTGATACCTCGGTAATTGCTAGATCTAATGATTATGTTTTAAGAAATTTACTGGAATCGGCAATTATACAAATCACTAATAAAAACAACCTAAATCTTAGTCTGGGAATGTACCATTTGGACCCATATATTTGTAAGATGTTTATGAAGGACCTCAAAATAAATGAACAACTAATAAATTAGTCCCACATGTATATAGTTATTAATTCTCTCTCTCTCTCTCTCTCTCTCTCTCTCTCTCTCTCTCTCTGGTTCGATATTTTCTCTCCCTCTTTCTCTTGCTCGATGTATATATATATATTTATATTTTCTTTCGTCTTTTCATTAGTAATATTTTTGTTGGGACAATTTGTGTAAAAATTCATGATATTAAATTGTATATGCTCCCGTGTAGTTTTCAAAATGTACTGCTTTTCTGGAAGAATCACTTGTTTACCGCGGGTATCCTTCAAGGTGTGGCTAGCCTATGACTCCTCCTCCTGTCTGTAGAGTGAAAATCGCCCTAATGGCTAATTTGGTAGTGTCAGTTTGTATATTAAGCCTTCTTTTGGCTATGGTGTTCTTTGTAAAATCAGTATGCCTCAGTAAAGGGTCCGAATAGGACCGAAAGTACTCGGCCAACTCGTTTTTTCATTTTTTTCCTTCGTGGTAAAAAAAACCTTTATTTATACATAGCATCACGTTTTATATACTTCGTGATCAAGTTATTCATATATATATATATATATATATATATATATATATATTATTATATCTATATATATATATATATATATATATATATATATAATAACAGTATATATACAACGCGTGTATGTGTACGTGTGGTTTCGTTAATTTAAACAACCTAAATTACACTGGCACCCGAAACCATTCTCCTCACGCTAGATTAATCTGAAATTCAATTCTGTCGATACGAACTTTCATTGCTCTGCTCGTGTTACAGCAAAAAAACAAAAAAAAAAAAAAAAAAAAAAAAAAAAATTATAAAAGTACTCCCTCGTGAACCCCAATCCTTATTCCTTGAATTGAAGGTGTGTGAGAATAAAAATTCCCCTTTATTGTGACCTAAGGTGTCTTTTTTCAGGTGCGTGCCGAGTCAAGTGCCTGACCAATGACGTGTGTTCCGCCGTCAGCGTCAAGACCAACGCAGGTAAAAGCCATGAATGACTAAGGTTCTAAAATTAATTAATTGACTTATTTTCGAGCTTCTAAAGCCATGGAATGACTTAGTTTTCAAAAGCAATACTGAAATGACAAATCTTCTAAAGATTGAAAAAGAAACCCACAAAATTACTGTGTATAACGAGTTTATTATAAGTAAACACGTTATGCAAAGTATTTTTGTGGGTTTCTTTTTCAATCTTCAGAATAAAACTCAAAGAAGTTTTTGTTTGGTTCAAATGTTCTTAAATTAATGAATTGACTTATTTTCGAGTTTCTAAAGCCATGGAATGACTCAGGTTCTTTAATTAATTAATTGACTTACTTTCAGGTTCTTAAATTCATTAATTGATTTATTTTCGAGTTTCTAAATCCATGAGAAATAACTTAGGTTTTCAAAAGCAATGCAATGAAATGACAAATATCCTAAAAATAATGAAGTGACTTATTTCTGAGTTTTTTATTGATATACATACATTTATATTGGTGTGTATGTGTTGGATTCTCTTTCTTTCCAAAATAGCTGGGACCACCGCCTGCTCCTTCGTCGAAGGACCCTTCGATCCTGCCCAACTCGTAGACGACGCCTCTGCGTTTACTTATACTCACGATGGTAAGGAGACCAGAAAGTAAGTGAGCGAGTTATCAACTTAAGAAAAAAAAGAGGGGGGGGGGGGGGGGGGGGGGGGGGTGGGTGGGGGGGGGGGAGGGGGGGGGGGGGGGGTGTGGGGGGGGGGGGGGGGGGGGGGGGGGGGGGGGGGGGGGGGGGGGGGGGGGGGGGGGGGGGGGGGGGGTGGGGTGGGGGGTGGGGGGGGGGGGGGGGGGGGGGGGGGGGGGGGGGGGGGGGGGGGGGGGGGGGGGGGGGGGGGGGAGATCACTCTTTTCAAAATGGGAGCAACAACTCTATGCTTCATCACTGAAATAATGTTATTATTATTAATAAATAGGAATCGTTGATTAGGAAACCCTGACTAGGAATCCCTAACTTGGAATCCTTGATTACGAAACCCTGACTAGGAATCCCTAACTTGGAATCCTTGATTAGGAAACCGTGACTAAGAATCCCTGACTTGGAATCCTTGATTAGGAAACCCTGACTAGGAACCCCTGACTTGGAATCCTTGATTAGGAAACCCTGACTAGGAATCTCTAACTTGGAATCCTTGATTAGGAAACCGTGACTAGTAAACCCTAACTTGGAATCCTTGATTAAGAAACCCTGACTAGGAATCCCTGGCTTGGAATCCTTGATTAGGAAACCCTGACTAGGATTCCCTGACTAGGAATCCTTGATTATGAAACCCTGACCTGGATTCCTTGATTAGGAAACCGTGACTAGGAATCTCTGACTTGGAATCCTTGATTACGAAACCCTGACTTGGAATCCTTGATTAGGAAACCCTGACCTGGATTCCTTGATTAAGTAACCGTGACTAGGAATCCCTGACTTGGAATCCTTGATTAGTAAACCCTGACTAGGAGTCCCTGACTTGGAATCCTTGATTATGAAACCCTGACCTGGATTCCTTGATTAAGAAAACCGTGACTAGGAATCCCTGACTTGGAATCCTTGATTAGGAAACCCAGACTAGGAATCACTGACTTGGAATCCTTGATTAGGAAACCCAGACTAGAAATCCCTGACTTGGAATCCTTGATTAGGAAACCCAAAATAGGAATCCCTGACTTGGAATCCTTGATTAGGAAACCCTGACTAGGAATCCCTGACTTAGAATCCTTGATTAGGAAACCCAGACTAGGAATCCCTGACTTGGAATCCTGGATTAGGAATCCTGGATTAGGAATCCTGGTTGTTTAGCTAATGGCTTTCATTTTAATCCGTTTTACTCTCTGTTAAAAGTTTCATCGCTTTCTGTCACAACAACTACCATCCAGCCTACATCAACGGCTACAACAATGTTTACAACAACGCCCAGTGTCCCAAACACAACAACAGCAACGCCTACAACAACGCCAAGTGTCACAACAACAAGCACATCGATGACACCAACCACAACCACGGAAACTACAACTACAACACCATCGACAACAAGTATGGCCTCTTATTTTTCCTGTCTCATGTGAATAGTTTGTGAAAAAAAAAAAAAAACTCATAACTCGCTTTATATATCATTTTTTGGCATCTATATCCACAAACGTAGGTAGATCTAGTCTTGTTAATTAGGACATTTGTGTAATTTACTTGAATTCTGTAACTTCTATACATGATGGTCCATTTTTTTGAGTACATTGGGTACAATTATATATATATATATATATATATATATATATATATATATATATATATAGAGGGATAATATATATACATTATATTGCTTGTATATACATCTACCCTCGTCAGAGAGAGAGAGAGAGAGAGAGAGAGAGAGAGAGGATCATTAGAAGTCTAGTGCGACTGGAATTTCACACGGTCAAACATGTTCATGAACACGTTTGACAACATGATGTTTGAGAGTATGTTTGAACGTGTGAAAGGGGTAAACATGTTGGACCAACATGTTTGAATGAGTTGGAAGGATGTCTGTGGGCGGAGCTTGCTCCTACGTGTTAAAGTCTGAATGTCTGAAGAAGCATCAGTCTCCAATTCTCGAGGTGGTAACATCTTTAAGCAGCTCCCTCCTTCACTGACAAAGAGACTTTGCTATTTCCAAGTTAAAGACAAAGAAAGAGAAATTATGGTTGATTTCATAGAAATATAGAGGAAACACCAAGCACTGTGGAAGGTCAAATCTACAGATAATTCTATTAAGAATTCAAAAAATATGGGTATCGAGGAATTACTTGCAAAACTAAAGAGAACCTGACCCTCAGTGCACAAGGCAGGATGTGACCCAAAAAAATCAGCTGTCCTCGTAGTTTCTGCAGAAAAGTGGAAAGCTCCAAGAAGTCTGGCAAATCACCTGATGACATACTATACACACCCACTCTCTGGTATTTTGAAGACTTGATGTTCATTTGTGACCAAGAGTTGCCCAGAGAAAGTACATCAAATTTGGATTGTGTTGGTGAAGTGGGGAGTTGTATGGTTTTATCGTGTTATGTATCTTGTTATATCTATCTATCTATCTACATATTTGTCTAATTATGTATTTTACCTTATTTATTTACTTAATTGTTATTAACTGTTTAATTATTTATTCTGATTATACACACACACACACACACACACACACACACACACACACACACACACACACACATATATATATATATATATATATATATATATATATATATATATATATATATATATATATAATATATATATATATATATATATATATATAATATATATATAATTTATTTATTTATTTATTTATCTGTGCATTTATATTTATTTATTCTTTGGCATTGGGTAGATGATGTTAATCAGCTTTATGGCCACTTTGATATAAGGATTTAAAATGTTTCCTGACTTCCTATTAAAATAATTTGCAAATTCATGCAAATCTGAATTACAGCAAAATTCATGCAAATCTGAATTACAGCAAAATTCATGCAAATCTGAATTACAGCATAATATTTTATGAAGATTCTAAATGGCCACCCTGGATCTGAGGGTGTCTTTATGAGTAATGAATGGACTGACCAAATTCAAAAGCTCTAAATATGTCATCTCATCCATGCGCTTATAATTACGCCAATCATCTGGCTGGAGTTTCAGCTCTTTCATAATGTTGGTATGGGAAATTTGGTGCCTTTTAAATAACCAGTCCTTTGTCCTTGTTGACCGCTTCTTTCTCTTTTCCTTGAGCGCAATCACCATCCCAATTGCCATCACCTCGTCTTGGGTAAGAGACATGTTGTTCCTTCTGCTCTTCGTGCCGACTGAGTTTGTCTGTCTCTTTGGTTCGAACGTGTAATAGCTCTTCAAGCATGTTGTGTTGGAGGTTGATGAGCGTGTTGAACACCATGTTTGACAGTGTGAAACCCCCTTTTAATAGCCACAATGCTCTCTTGAATTCTCGACTTCTTCACACATTTTAACAGGGCACTGTGGTTATTACAATTTTATTACATATTCATAGGGCAACGAGTGACAGTGGATTCTGGACACATTAACCTATTGTTCTATTTCTAAAGCCCTGCTTAAAGTGTCCATTTTCCTAACTTGTGCGAGATTTTGATTCCATGATAATGACAAGATAAAACCGGCTTTTCTAACTCATTTGAGTCTTACGTTTCATTAGACTGTTGTGATTTTAGATTTCTTACGTAAACTGAAAATCTGAAGCTGAGTCTAAGAGTAAATGATTCACGAAAGGATTCCCATCCCAACAGCAGTTACTACTAAGTTTGATCTACTCTTCCCCAGTGAGTACTGCTTCTTCAATATCTGCTGCTGCTGTTGCTGTTGCAGGGGCTATTTACTAGTTGCTCCTTAATATTGTGCTCCTGCTACTCCCACAGTAACCTTGAAAGCCAAATCTGCTACTTATATACTCCAAAAGCCGCAATTGAGGACTAGACCACGCCCACTTCAGCAAGCTATGCCGTGGCTGAACTGTTCCTCCATAGGTGTCCCTACGCCAAAAACCACTCCCAAATTTGAAGATACTTCTTACTAATAAGTAGTACTTCTACTGCAATGGCCAACAATAATAGTGAACCTATGCGCTCCCTAATAAGTGTTCTTATTGGGGCAGCTATTGTGAAGGCTAAAACTACAGCCACTAATAAGGCTGGAACTACTTATCCTCGATAGGAGCCACTACTGAAGCAGAATCTACTTTGATCCTCTCTGATGTGTGCTCCTACTGCAATAGCCAATGCTAGGGTTGAAATTGCTCCCACCTAACATGTGCTCCTGATCCAACACCCACTAAGGAGGCAGGATTTATTCCCTAAGATGTGTTCCTCCTCCTACAACAACTATAGTTGCTGTAATTACCTCTAGCATATTCCAGTATCCTGGACAAAGTCTACCCTATTCCAGCTGCCTGGACAAAGTCTACCCAATTCCAGCTGCCTAGACAGAGTCTAGCCTATTCCAGTAGCCTGGACAAAGGCTATAACTACTCCTTGAAATATGTTCTCCCACTCCTAAAGCCACAACGGATAATGAGGTTAATACTCAAAGTGCATTCCTACTCCAGCAGACTGTGCAGAAGGTATGATACTCCTCTGTCACGTGCATTTCTATTACGAATCTCCACAACAGCTGAGATAACCTCACTAATATGGTTATTTACTTTACCAGGTACCAGTACTACAACTGCGACGAGTTCCACTTCCACCACCAGTTCAACTACAGTTTCCCCAACAGTCATACCTCAGTTTTTTCAAAATGGTGGGTTTTCTAATGCTGATTTCACTTGAAAAGTAGTAATTGAATCTTTACAATTAAATCATTTTGGACTGTCTTCCAATGCATTCAATTTTAAAGTACTTTGATGCCTTGAGTCTGTTTAAGTAAACATTGTTATTCATAGTTAGGTATTCTCAAGTGTTGTATTTCACTGAACTCTGTAATGCTCAGTTCATTTACAATTATTGAACTATGTACAGTAGAAGCAGCAAAATCATAAAACAATGTCCTCTCACTCACAGGCAGAAGAATAGTGACAGTGAAAACACTGGTGAAATATCTGAAAAAGGTAAACATAAAAATAACAACTAAACAGAAATGCAAAAAAAAAAAAAAAAAAAAAAAAAAAAAAAGCCAAAGCTATAGCCCTATTTCACGGTAAACCAGATGTTATACGGATAAATCCACCACTCACTACTTCAACATTTTGCCGCTGTTTTTAATGATCTACAGTCAGTTGGTGTCACAGTGACCTTGTAACAAACCAAAGCCTTAACATCCCAGACCAAATGACTGAGGAAATAGAAGCCAAGGGTTATAGGATGTGGGTATTACTTGCAATAGTGAGAGTTTGAATTTCACCTGGAAAAGTGGTTTTCTTTACTAATTCACTTTAGGAATTCTGTTATTTCTGACCAAAATATTAAAAAATAGGGACTTTATGACGTCAGTTGGACCATTAGATTAGTGAAGCTCTACCCTTCCTAGGCGGATATTATTCGTTGCTTTTATATCTCTTGTATTTGCCTTCATGCAATTTTGTCAAGAAGCACTCAAGGAGATTATTCTTCTTTCCTTACAGATCCTAGATGTGGACAAAACCCAATGATACCATGGAAAAGACACAATGACATTTGCTATTTGCCCACATCTATAACTTTTAGCGCTTGGAGTAAAGCAAAGAGTGACTGCACAAGTTGGTCCTCAAACTTGGCTCAGATCACTTCTGCCAATGAATTCTACATCCTTAAGTGTTAGTACAATCATGTCTTTTTCTATGAGATGAAGTGTTGAAGTTTAATGTTAATGTGGAAGATCTCAACATCTTTCCCACTTTAATATCACTTAAACAAGTTGAGCCATCAGTCTCCCATGCATGCTACTATGGGTGGGTCCACACTACAGCAAAACGTGTCATTGACATGGCAGCAATTTATCTCATATATATCACATAGATGTTGAAAACAAGTCACTGACATTATATGGAGAGCGATTCTTGGGCCAGTGCTTGGCAATCTGATGAAGCACTGGTTAGGGCTACCAATACGTCGATAGACTGTGTTCACCCTGTTCAAGATATGAGCACTATAAGTTGCCAACCCTGTTCAA
This sequence comes from Macrobrachium nipponense, assembly GCF_015104395.2. NCBI lineage: Eukaryota > Metazoa > Arthropoda > Malacostraca > Decapoda > Palaemonidae > Macrobrachium > Macrobrachium nipponense. Next base: position 29,180,238 of record NC_061090.1, on the reverse strand, counting down.
GATATGAGCACGATAAGTTGCCAACGTGTTTATGACATGCTTTACTGAGGTATGGATGCCCCTAATTACATTCAGGATTGACTGTGAATCTTCTGAATTGAGGGTGGTAACACTGGACAAAAATCAATTAATGTTTAAATATGTAATAATATATATATATATATCTATATATAGATATATATTATATATAATATATATATATATATCTATATATATAGTAATATATTATATAATAAAGGCTTTTGCCATGAAGGAAAAAAATGGATAGCAAGATAGCCAAGCACTTTCGGTCTAGTTCGACCCTTTACTCAGGCACAACTGATCTTACAGAGGAAAAACATAGTCAGAGTAGGCTTAATATCCAAACTGACACTACAAGATTAACAATAAGGTCGATTTCACTCTACAGAAACGAGGAAACGCCTGAGGGCAGCCACACCTTGGAGGATACACACGCAGTCAACAGATGATTCATCCAGAAAACAATACATTTTGAAAAAAAGGAGGCATATACAACTTATTATCATGAAATTTACAAAAATGTTCCCAAAAAAAATTATTAATGAAAAGCGAAAAAAAAAAAAATATGTATATATATATAAAATATCGAGCAAGAGAGAGAAGAGCGAGAGAGAGAGAGAGATAATAACTATATACATATGGGACTAATTTATTAGTAGTTCATTTATTTTAAAGTCCTTCATAAACATTTTACAAATATACGGGTCCAATGGTACTTTCCCGGACTAAGATTTATGTTGTTTTTATTAGTGATTTGTATAATTGCCGATTCCGGTAAATTTCTTGAAACATAATCAATAGATGTAGGAATTACAGAGGTATCACCCCAAATTAATACAATGAGATTTTTCACTCAGATGGATAAACAGTGCATTTGAAGTCTGGGCTGTTCTAACTGAATACATATGCTGCTTAATACGTACACATGAATTTTTACTTGACTGACCAACGTAAAACGATGGGCAATCCTTACAAGGAATTTTGTAAATGATATTCTTATTTGTTATGGGACTATTCTTAATTAGCATATCTTTAATGGTATTGTTATAAGAGAACACTACATTAACATTAAGTGATATAAATACTGATTTTATGGTTTCAAATCCACGAAAGTGAGGTAAGCTAAGTACATTTTTAGACATTTCTTTTTCATTAATAGCAACACTATAAAACGTTTTGTGAGCTTTTGATAACATAAATCAATTAAATGAGGTTGGTAGCAGAGATCGTTTCCTATCTTTTTTATGTATTCTATTTCTTGGTCCAGGTATTGTGGACTCGTGATATGCAAAGCACGTAGGAACATAGAAGAAAAAATTGAAATTCTAATATTAAGATGGTGGCCAGAATAAAAATGTACATATGTTACATTATTTGTGGGTTTTCTATAAATACTGAATTTACATATAGGAAAGGGATGACATTGTTATTATCAATTTCAACAGTGAATTTTATGGATGGCACTAAATTATTCAATTTAGACAATAAATCATTTACATCGATACCAACAGGTAAGACTACTAAGATGTCATCTATATATCTGTACCATTTTAAGGGGACAAGTGTGATATTCGGGAGGTGTTGTCTTTCAGAAAATTCCATAAATTCACCACACAATCACTTCTAGCATTATTTGTCCAATCACTGTCGTTGATAAGGTTGTTTAATTTTCTCATTGTATTAATTGGGGTGATACCTCTGTAATTGCTAGATCTAATGACTATGTTTCAAGAAATTCACTGGAATCAGCAATTATACAAATCACTAACAAAAACAACCTAAATCTTTTTCCGGGAATGTACCATTTGGACCCGTATATTTGTAAAATGTTTATGAAGGACCTTAAATAAATGAACTACTAATAAATTAGTCCCACGTGTATATAGTTATTATGTCTCTCTCTCTCTCTCTCTCTCTCTCTCTCTCTCTCTCTCTCTCTCTCTTGCTCGATATATTTATATATTATTTTTTTTCGTCTTTTCATTAATAATTTTTTGGGGAACATTTTTGTAAATTTCATGATAATAAGTTGTATATACCTCCTTTTTTTTCAAAATGTATTGTTTTCTGGATGAATCATCCGTTCACCGCTGTGTATCCTCCAAGGTGTGGCTGCCCTCAGGCGTTTCCTCGTTTATGTAGAGTGAAATCGACCTTATTGTTAATCTTGTGGTGTCAGTTTGGATATTGAGCCTACTCTGACTGTTTTTCCTCTGGAAGATCAGTTGTGCCTGAGTAAAGGGTCGAACTAGACCGAAAGTGCTTGGATATCTCGCTTTTCATTTTTTCCTTCGTGGCAAAAACCTTTATTTATACATAGCACAACGTTTTATAACTTTAATATATATATATAATATATATATATATCTTATGCATGTGTGCACTGTACATGATCTCAAAATAAAGTTTTATTTATGGCTTCCCACAACAGATCTTTTAAACTCTGACCGCACCTACTGGATTGGTCTCGAAAAAACTGGCACCACGACAAATTACACCTGGGACTTAGACAACACAGCCCCAACATTTGTACTAGAGTAAGTAAAAATCAAACCTCTCTCTCTCTCTCTCTCTTTTCTCTTTTTGAAGCAATGGCTTAACACGTGATGCTCGAAGGAAGCCAAGACAAATGAAAACAGCTTCAGTCTTTCAAGAGTAACGCTTGATATTTCAAGAAGTATTTTCATTAAAAGTCTTGTTATTATCAGCCTATTTTCTGCTCCCACTCATCCACTGTTTCTCATTATTCCACCTTGATTTCCATCCTGATAGACACTCCTTTTAGCAGACCTGTGCATAAGGCAGCATAATGAGTATTCTCTTGCCTCTCCTACGGATTCCGAGACACTTTGACACCCACCGTTTGCTTTTCGTCCGAACCACTTACATGGCGATGATTCTACTCAAGGTCTAGAGATAAAAATAAAGACACTATTCCAGAAAATATCAATATCAAATATACGTAAGCAAGGCCTACCCTGTTTATTTGTAAACGAACTGATTAACCAGAGTTCACCAAGGACTGTGAGAAGACCGCGTGACGTCATAACCTCTATACCTGTGCATTAGATCCCAATTTTGGGTCAACCGTGAGAAGACCTTGTATTCAATAGACCTTGATTATACTCTTTGTGAATATTCCGTTATTTTTCTTTCGGTAAAGAACATATCCTCTCTTTCATTACAAACAACAGCTGTAAAATCTTTGATTAATCTAACACCACTACTCCTTTGCAAACCACACATGCATCGTGACAACCACAACTCTGTTCAGAAAGCGCTTCACTTATATTTTCCACTCGAAGCTTGATCGATATAAATCCAAATTCGTCCCACCAATCGCTTGGATGTTCCTTCTCATTATTCTCGTCAGTTTTAGTCCATAGTTGGGGTTCGCTGCTTGTGAAGAACTCCTTCCGGAAAGCTATTTCTATCTCGAATGAGTAATCTCAAAAAGGATGCAGGTAGATGTTTTCTGGACAGATGTCCTTCCTAACTGAAACATTCTCTGTCAGTAGATGTTTTCTGGACAGATGTACTTCCTGACTGAAACAATCTCTGTCTGTAGATGTTTTCTGGACAAATGTCCTTCCAGACTGAAGCATTCACTGTCCAGAAAACATCTACAGACAGACGTTCTTCCTGAATGAAACAATTCTCTGTCTTTAGATGTTTTCTGGGGAGACGTCCTTCCGGATTGAAACAATTCTCTGTCTATAGATATTTTCTTGGCAGACGTCCTTCCTGACTAAAACATTCTCTGATTGTAGATGTTTTCTGGACTGACTTCCTTCCTGACTGAAACATTCTCTGTCTGTAGATGTTTTCTGGACAGATGTCCATCCTGACTGAAACTTTCTCAGTCTGTAGATATTTCCTGGACAGATGTCCTTCCTGACTGAAACATTCTCAGTCTGTAGATGTTTTCTGGACAGACGTACTTCCTGACTGAAACATTCATAGTATGTAGAGGTTTTCTGGACAGACATGCTTCCTAACTGAAACATTCTCTGTCTGTAGATGTTTTCTGGGCAGATGTCCTTCCTGACTGAAACATTCTGTCTGTAGATGTTTTCTGGACAGATGTCGTTCCTGACTGAAACATTCTCTGTCTGTAGATGTTTTCTGGAGAGATGTCGTTCCTGACTGAAACATTCTCTGTCTGTAGATGTTTTCTAGGCAGATGTCCTTCCTGACTGAAACATTCTGTCTGTAGATGTTTTCTGGACAGATGTCGTTCCTGACTGAAACATTCTCTGTCTGTAGATGTTTTCTGGGCAGATGTCCTTCCTGACTGAAACATTCTGTCTGTAGATGTTTTCTGGGCAGATGTCCTTCCTGACTGAAACATTCTCTGTCTGTAGATGTTTTCTGGACAGATGTCCTTCCTGACTGAAGCATTCTCTGTCTGTAGATGTTTTCTGGACAGATGTCCTTCCTGACTGAAACATAACCAGTCTGTAGATGTTTTCTGGACAGACGACCATCCTGACTGAAACATTATCTGTCTGTAGATGTTTTCTGGACAAACGTCCTTCCTGACTGAAACATTCTACTTCTGTAGTTGTTTTCTGGACAGACGTCCTTCTGACTTGAAACATTCTCTGTCTGTAGATGTTTTCTGGACAGATGTCCTTCCTGACTGAAGCATTCTCTGTCTGTAGATGTTTTCTGGACAGATGTCCTTCCTGACTGAAACATAACCAGTCTGTAGATGTTTTCTGGACAGACGACCATCCTGACTGAAACATTATCTGTCTGTAGATGTTTTCTGGACAAACGTCCTTCCTGACTGAAACATTCTACTTCTGTAGTTGTTTTCTGGACAGACGTCCTTCCTGACTGAAACATTCTCTGTCTGTAGATGTTTTCTGGACAGATGTCGTTCCTGACTGAAGCATTCTCTGTCTGTAGATGTTTTCTGGAGAGATGTCCTTCCTGACTGAAACATAACCAGTCTGTAGATGTTTTCTGGACAGACGACCATCATGACTGAAACATTATCTGTCTGTAGATGTTTTCTGGACAAACGTCCTTCCTGACTGAAACATTCTACTTCTGTAGTTGTTTTCTGGACAGACGTCCTTCCTGACTGAAACATTCTCTGTCTGTAGATGTTTTCTGGACAGACATCCTTCCTTACTCAAGCATTCTCTGTCTGTAGATGTTTTCTGGCCAGATATCCTTCCAGACTGAAACCTTCTCTACCTGTAGATGTTTTCTGGACAGACGTCCTTCCTGACAGAACCATTCTCTGCCCGTAGATGTTTTCTGGACATATATCCTTCCTGAATGAAGAATTCTCTGTCTGTAGATGTTTCTAGACAGACGTCCTTCCTGAATAAAATATTCTCTGTCTGTAGATGTTTTCTGGACAGACGTCCTTCCTGACTGAAACATTCTCAGTCTGTAGATGTTTTCTGGACAGATGTCCTTCCTGACTGAAACTTTCTCAGTCTGTAGATATTTCCTGGACAGATGTCCTTCCTGACTGAAACATTCTCAGTCTGTAGAAGTTTTCTGGACAGATGTCCTTCCTGACTGAAACTTTCTCAGTCTGTAGATATTTCCTGGACAGATGTCCTTCCTGACTGAAACTTTCTCAGTCTGTAGATATTTCCTGGACAGATGTCCTTCCTGACTGAAACATTCTCAGTCTGTAGATGTTTTCTGGACAGATGTCCTTCCTGACTGAAACTTTCTCAGTCTGTAGATATTTCCTGGACAGATGTCCATCCTGACTGAAACTTTCTCAGTCTGTAGATATTTCCTGGACAGATGTCCTTCCTGACTGAAACATTCTCAGTCTGTAGATGTTTTCTGGACAGACGTACTTCCTGACTGAAACATTCATAGTATGTAGAGGTTTTCTGGACAGACATGCTTCCTAACTGAAACATTCTCTGTCTGTAGATGTTTTCTGGGCAGATGTCCTTCCTGACTGAAACATTCTCTGTCTGTAGATGTTTTCTGGACAGATGTCGTTCCTGACTGAAACATTCTCTGTCTGTAGATGTTTTCTGGACAGACGTCCTTCCTGACTGAAACATTCTCTGTCTGTAGATGTTTTCTGGACAGATGTCGTTCCTGACTGAAACATTCTCTGTCTGTAGATGTTTTCTGGACAGATGTCCTTCCTGACTGAAACATAACCAGTCTGTAGATGTTTTCTGGACAGATGTTGTTCCTGACTGAAACATTATCTGTCTGTAGATGTTTTCTGGACAAACGTCCTTCCTGACTGAAACATTCTCTGCCAGTAGATGTTTTCTGGACAGACATCCTTCCTTACTCAAGCATTCTCTGTCTGTAGATGTTTTCTGGCCAGATATCCTTCCAGACAGAACCATTCTCTGCCCGTAGATGTTTTCTGGACATATATCCTTCCTGAATGAAGAATTCTCTGTCTGTAGATGTTTCTAGACAGACGTCAATTTGAATAAAACATTCTCTGTCTGTAGATGTTTCTAGACAGACGTCCTTCCTGACTGAAACATTCTCAGTCTGTAGATGTTGTTCTGGACAGATGTCCTTCCTGACTGAAACATTCTCTGCCTGTAGATATTTTCTGGACAGATGTCCTTCCTGACGGAACCAATTCTAAGTCTGTAGATGTTTTATAGAAAGACGTCATTCCTGACTGAAACATTCTCTGTCTGTAGATTTTTTATGGACAGACGTCCTTCCTGACTGAAACATTATCTGTCTGTAGATGTTTTCTGGACAGACGTCCTTCCTGACTGAAACATTCTACTTCTGTAGTTGTTTTCTGGACAGACGTCCTTCCTGACTAAAACATTCTCTGCCAGTAGATGTTTTCTGGACAGACATCCTTCCTTACTCAAGCATTCTCTGTCTGTAGATGTTTTCTGGCCAGATATCCTTCCAGACAGAACCATTCTCTGCCCGTAGATGTTTTCTGGACATATATCCTTCCTGAATGAAGAATTCTCTGTCTGTATATGTTTCTAGACAGACGTCCTTCCTGAATAAAACATTCTCTGTCTGAAAGATGTTTCTAGACAGGACGTCCTTCCTGTATGAAAAAACATTCTCAGTGAGATGTTTTCTGGACAGATGTCCTTCCTGACTGAAACATTCTCTGCCTGTAGATATTTTCTGGACAGATGTCCTTCCTGACGGAACCAATTCTAAGTCTGTAGATGTTTTATAGAAAGACGTCATTCCTGACTGAAACATTCTCTGTCTGTAGATTTTTTATGGACAAACTTCCTTCCTGACTGAAACATTCTCTGCCTGTAGATATTTTCGGACAGATGTCCATCCTGACGGAATCAATTTTAAGTCTGAAGATGTTTTATAGAAAGACGTCATTCCTGACTGAAACATTCTCTGTCTGTAGATTTTTTATGGACAGACGTCCTTCCTGACTGAAACATTATCTGTCTGTAGATGTTTTCTGGACAGACGTCCTTCCTGACTGAAACATTCTACTTCTGTAGTTGTTTTCTGGACAGATGTCCTTCCTGACTAAAACATTCTCTGCCAGTAGATGTTTTCTGGACAGACATCCTTCCTTACTCAAGCATTCTCTGTCTGTAGATGTTTTCTGGCCAGATATCCTTCCAGACAGAACCATTCTCTGCCCGTAGATGTTTTCTGGACATATATCCTTCCTGAATGAAGAATTCTCTGTCTGTATATGTTTCTAGACAGACGTCCTTCCTGAATAAAACATTCTCTGTCTGTAGATGTTTCTAGACAGACGTCCTTCCTGTATGAAACATTCTCAGTCTGTAGATGTTTTCTGGACAGATGTCCTTCCTGACTGAAACATTCTCTGCCTGTAGATATTTTCTGGACAGATGTCCTTCCTGACGGAACCAATTCTAAGTCTGTAGATGTTTTATAGAAAGACGTCCTTCCTGACTGAAACATTCTCTGTCTGTAGATTTTTTATGGACAGACGTCCTTCCTGACTGAAACATTCTCTGCCTGTAGATATTTTCTGGACAGATGTCCTTCCTGACGGAACCAATTCTAAGTCTGTAGATGTTTTATAGAAAGACGTCATTCCTGACTGAAACATTATCTGTCTGTAGATGTTTTCTGGACAGACGTCCTTCCTTACTGAAACATTCTCTACCTGTAGATATTTTCTGGACAGATGTCCTTCCTGACGGAACCAATTCTAAGTCTGTAGATGTTTTATAGAAAGACGTCATTCCTGACTGAAACATTCTCTGTCTGTAGATTTTTTATGGACAGACGTTTTTCCTGACTGAAACATTATCTGTCTGTAGATGTTTTCTGGACAGACGTCCTTCCTGACTGAAACATTCTCCTTCTGTAGATGTTTTCTGGACAGACGTCCTTCCTGACTGAAACATTCTCTATCTGTAGATGTTTTCTGTACAAACGTCCTTCCTGACTGAAACATTCTCTGTCTGTAGATGTTTTCTGGACAGACGTCCTTCCTGACTGAAACATTCTCCTTCTGTAGATGTTTTCTGGACAGACGTCCTTCCTGACTGAAACATTCTCTGTTTGTAGATGTTTTCTGGACAGACATCCTTCCTGACTGAAACATTCTCTGTCTGTTGATGTTTTCTGGACAGACGTCCTTCCTGACTGAAACATTCTCTGTCTGTAGATGTTTTCTGTACAGACGTCCTTCCTGACTGAAACATTCTCTGTCCGTAGATGTTTTCAGGATTGACAACATTCCTGACAGAAACATTCTCTGTCTGTAGATGTTATCTCGGAAGATGTACTTACTGACTGAAACATTCTCTGCCTGTAGATGTTTTCTGGACAGACGTCCTTCCTGACTGAATCATTCTCTGTCTGTAGATGTTTTCTGGACATACGTCCTTCCTGACTGAATCATTCTCTGTCTGTAGATGTTTTCTGGACATACGTCCTTCCTGACCGAATCATTCTCTGTCTGTAGATGTTTTGTGGACAGACGTCCTTCCTGACTGAAACATTCTCTATATGTAGATGTTTTGTGGACAGCTGTCCTTCCTGACTGAAACATTCTCCTTGTGTAGATGTTTTCTGGACATACGTCCTTCCTGACTGAATCATTCTCTGTCTGTAGATGTATTCTGGACAGATGTCCTTCCTGACTGAAACATTCTCCTTCTGTAGATGTTTTCTGGACATACGTCCTTCCTGACTGAATCATTCTCTGTCTGTAGATGTTTTCTGGACATACGTCCTTCCTGACTGAAAATCTCTCTGTCTGTAGATGTTTTTGTGGACAGACGTACTTCCTGGACTGAAACTGAAAATTCTCTATATGTAGATGTTTTGTGAACAGCTGTCCTTCCTGACTGAAACATTCTCTATATGTAGATGTTTTGTGGACATATGTCCTTCCTGACTGAAACATTCTCCTTCTGTAGATGTTTTCTGGACAGATGTCCTTCCTGACTGAAACATTCTCTGTCTGTAGATGTTTTTTCAGCAGATGTCCTTCCTGACTGAAACATTCTCTGCCTGTAGATGTTTTCTGGACAGAAGTCCTTCCTGAGTGAAACATTCTCTGTCTGTAGATGCTTTCTGGACAGATGTCCTTCCTGACTGAAACATTCTCTGCCTGTAGATGTTTTCTGGACAGGCGTCCTTCGTGACTGAAACATTCTCTGTCTGTAGATGTTTTCTGGACAGATGTCATTCCTGAGTGATGGATTCTTTGTCTGTAGAAGTTTTCTGGACAGATGTCCTTCCTGACTGAAACATTCTCTATCTGTAGATGTTTTCTTGGCAGACGTCATTCCTGACTGAAACATTCTCAGTCTGTAGATGTTTTCTGAACAGACGTCCTTCCTGACTAAAACATTCTCTATCTGTAGATGTTTTTTCAGCAGATGTCCTTCCTGACTGAAACATTCTCTGCCTGTAGATGTTTTCTGGACAGAAGTCCTTCCTTAGTGAAACATTCTCTGTCTGTAGATGTTTTCTGGACAGACGTCATTCCTGACTGAAACATTCTCAGTCTGTAGATGTTTTCTGAACAGACGTCCTTCCTGACTGAATCATTCTCTGTCTGTAGATGTTTTCTGGACATACGTCCTTCCTGACTGAATCATTCTCTGTCTGTAGATGTTTTGTGGACAGACGTCCTTCCTGACTGAAACATTCTCTATATGTAGATGTTTTGTGAACAGCTGTCCTTCCTGACTGAAACATTCTCTATATGTAGATGTTTTGTGGACATATGTCCTTCCTGCTGAAACATTCTCCCTTCTGTAGTGTTTTTCGGACAGCTGTCCTTTTCCTGGACTGAAACAATTTCTCTGTCTGTAGATGTTTTTTCAAGCAGATGTCCTTCTGACTGAAACATTCTCTGCCTTAGATGTTTTTTCTGGACAGAAGTCCTTCCTGATGAAAACATTCTCTGTCGGTAAAGTTTTCCTTTTTGGACAGGATGTCTTCCTGACTGAAAACATTCTCTGCCTGTAGATTTTGTTTTTGGACAGGCCGTCCTTCGTGGGCTGAAACCAGTTCTCTGTCTGTAGATGTTTTTCTGGACCGGATCCCATTCCTGAGTGATGGCCTTCTTTGTCTGTAGAAGTTTTTCTGACAGAATTCCTTCGACTGAAACTTCTCTATCTGTAGGTCTTGGCAGACTTTTCATTCCTGACTGAAACATTCTCAGTCTGAAGATGTTTTCTGAACAGACGGTTCCTTCCTGACTTTAAAAACATTCTCTATCTGTAGATGTTTTTTTTCACAGATGTCCCTTCCTGACGAAAACTTTTTCTGCCTGTAGATGTTTTCGGACAGAAGTCCTTCCTGAGTGAAACATTCTCTGTCTGTAGATGTTTTCTCTGGACAGACGTCCATTCCATGACTGAAACATTGCTCAGTCTGTATTTTTATGTTTTCTGAACAGACGTCCTTCCTGACTAAACATTCTCTGTCTGTAGGTGTTTTCTTGACAGATGGTCTAAATCCTGGCTGGACTTCCTTCCTGTCTTGGTAGTATGTTTTCTTCCGGCAGATGTACTCTGAAAAACAGCTGTAAAACATTCTCTGTCTGTATTTGTTTTTCTGGACCAAAGATGTTTTTCTCGCAGATGTACTTCCTGACTGTAACATTCTCTGTCTGTAGATGTTTTCTGGACAGATGTCTTTCCTGACTTAAGCATTCTCACTCTGTAGATGTTTTCTGGACAGACGTCCTTCCTGATTGAAACAATCACTGTCTGTTGATGTTTTCTGGACAGACGTCCTTCCTGAATGAAACATTCTCTGTCTGTAGATGTTTTCTGGACAGACGTCCTTCCTGATTGAAACAATCACTGTCTGTTGATGTTTTCTGGACAGACGTCCTTCCTGAATGAAACATTCTCTGTCTGTAGATGTTTTCTGGACAGACGTCCTTCCTGATTGAAACATTCTCTGTCTGTAGATGTTTTCAGGACAGACGTCATTCCTGAATGAAACATTCTCTGTCTGTAGATGATTTCAGGACAGACGTCCTTCCTGACTGAAACATTCTCTGTCTGTAGATGTTATCTCGGAAGATGTCCTTCCTGACTGAAACATTCTCTGTCTGTAGATGTTTTCTGGACAGATGTCCTTCCTTACTACAGCATTCTCTGCCTGTAGATGTTTTCTGGACAGATATCCTTCCTGAATGAACAATTCTCTGTCTGTAGATAATTTCTGGACAGACTTCCTTCCTGACTGAAACATTCTTTGTCTGTAGATGTTTTCTGGGCAGAAGTCGTTCCTGACTGAAACATTCTCTGTCTGTAGATGTTTTCTGGACAGATGTCCTTCTTGAATGAAACATTCTCTGTCTGTAGAAGTTTTCTGGACAGATGTCCTTCCTGACTAAAACATTCTCTGTCTGTAGATGTTTTCTGGGCAGATGTCCTTCCTGACTGAAACATTCTCTGTCTGTAGATGTTTTCTGGGCTGATGTTCTTCCTGACTGAACATTGTCTGTCAATAGGTGTTTTCTGGACAGATGTCCTTCCTGACTGAAACATTCTCTGTCTGTAGATGATTACTGGACAGATGTCCTTCTTGAATGAAACATTCTCTGTCTGTAGATGTTTTCTGGGCAGATGTCCTTCCTGACTGAAACATTCTCTGTCTGTAGATGTTTTTTGGGCTGATATTCTTCCTGACTGAACATTGTCTGTCAATAGGTGTTTTCTGGACAGATGTCCTTCCTGACTGAAACATTCTCTGTCTGTAGATGTTTTCTGGACAGATGTCCTTCTTGAATGAAACATTCTCTGTCTGTAGAAGTTTTCTGGACAGATGTCCTTCCTGACTAAAACATTCTCTGTCTGTAGATGTTTTCTGGGCAGATGTCCTTCCTGACTGAAACATTCTCTGTCTGTAGATGTTTTCTGGGCTGATGTTCTTCCTGACTGAACATTGTCTGTCAATAGGTGTTTTCTGGACAGATGTCCTTCCTGACTGAAACATTCTGTCTGTATATATTTTCTGGAAAGATGTCGTTTCTGACAGAAACTATTCTCTGACTGATGTTTTCTGGACAGATTTCCTTCCTGACTGAAATATTCTCTGTCTGTAGAGGTTTTCTGGGCAGAAGTACTTCCTGACTGAAATAGTTCTCTGTCTGTAGATGTTTTCTGGGCAAATGTCCTGCCTAACTGAAACATTCTCTGTCTGTAGATGTTTTTTGGACAGATGTCCTGCCTGACTGAAACATTCTTTGTCAGTAGATGTTTTCTGGACAGATGTCCTTCCTGACTGAAACAATTCTCTGTCTGCAGATTATGTTTTCTGGAGAGATGTCCGGACTGACACAATCTGTGTTTGTAGCTGTTTTCTGGACGTATGTCCTTCCTGACTGAAGCAATTCTCAAGTCTGTAGATGTTTTCTGGACAGATGTCCTTCCTGTCTGAAACATTCTCTGTCTGTAGATGTTTTCTGGACAGATGTCTTTCCTGACTGAAACATTCTTTGTCCGTAGATGTTTTCTGGACAGATGTCCTTCCTGACTGAAACAATTCTCTGTCTGCAGATAATGTTTTCTGGAGAGATGTCCTTCCTGACTGAAACAATCTGTTTGTAGCTGTTTTCTGGACATATGTCCTTCCTGACTGAAACAATTCTCCAGTCTGTAGATGTTTTCTGGACAGATGTCCTTCCTGTCTGAAACATTCTCTGTCTGTAGATGTTTACTGGACAGATGTCCTTCCTGACTGAAACATTCCCTGTCTGTAGATGTTTTCTGGATAGATGTCCCTCCTGACTGAAATATTCTCTGTCTGTAGAGGTTTTCTGGGCAGAAGTCCTTCCTGACTGAAACAATTCTCTGTCTGTAGATGTTTTCTGGATAGATGTCCTTCCTGACTGACATATTCTTTGTCCGTAGATGTTATCTGGACAGATGTCTTTCCTGACTGAAACAATTCTCTGTCTGAAGATGATGTTTTCTGGACAGATGTCCTTCCTGACTGAAACATTCTTTGTTAGTAGATGTTTTCTGGACAGATGTCCTTCCTCACTGAAACATTCCCTGTCTGTAGATGTTTTCTGGACAGATGTCCTTCCTGACTGAAACAATTCTCTGTCTGTAGATGTTTTCTGGACAGATTTCCTTCTTGACTGAAACATTGTCTGTCTGTAGATTTTCTCTGGACAGATGTCCATCTTGACTGAAACAATTCTTTGTCTTGAAGATGCTGTTTTCTGGACAGTTTTCCTTCTTGACTGAAACATTGTCTGTCTGTAGATTTTCTCTGGGCAGATGTCCTTCCTGACTGAAACATTCTCTGTCAGTAGATGTTTTCTGGACAGATGTCCTTCCTGACTGAAACATTCTCTGTCAGTAGATGTTTTCTGGACAGATTTCCTTCCTGACTGAAACATTCTCTGTCTGTAGATGTTTTCTGGACAGATTTCCTTCCTGACTGAAACATTCTCTGTCTGTAAATTTTTTCTGGACAGATTTTCTTCCTGACTGAAACATTCTCTGTCAGTAGATGTTTTCTGGACAGATGTCTTTCCTGACTGAAACAATTCTCTGTCTGTAGATGTTTTCTGGGCAGATGTCTTTCCTGACTGAAACTTTATCTGTCTGTAGAAGTTTTCTGGACAGATGTCCTTCCTGACTGAAACATCCTCTGTCTGTAGATGTTTTCTGGACAGATGTCCTTCCTGACTGAAACATTCTCTGTCTGTAGATGTTTTCTGGACTGATGTCCTTCCTGACTGAAACATCATGTCTGTAGGTGTTTTCTGGACAAATTTCCTTTTTGACTGAAACATTTTCTGTCTGTAGATGTTTTCTGGACAGATGTCCTTCCTGACTTAAACATTCTTTGTAAGTAGATGTTTTCGGGACAGATGTCCTTCCTGACTGAAACATTCTCCTCTGTAGATGTTTTCTGGACAGATGTCCTTCCTGACTGAAACATCCTCTGCCTGTATATGTTTTCTGGACATATGTCCTTCCTGACTGAAACATTCTTTGCCAGTAGATGTTTTCTGGACAGATGTCCTTCCTGACTGAAACATTCTCTGTCTGTAGATGTTTTCTGGACAGATGTCCTTCCTGACTGAAACAGCCTCTGTCTGTAGATGTTTTCTGGACAGATGTCCTTCCTGACTAAAGCAATTCTCTGCCTGTAGATGTTTATTGGACAGATGTTTTTCCTGACTGAAACATTCTCTGTCTGTATATGTTTTCCGGACAGACGTCCTTTCTGACTGAAACAATTCTCTGTCTGAAGATGATGTTTTCTGGACAGATTTCCTTCTTGATTGAAACATTGTCTGTCCGTAGATTTTCTCTGGGCAGATGTCCTTCCTAACTGAAACATTCTCTGTCAGTAGATGTTTTCTGGACAGATGTCCTTCCTGAATGAAACATTCTCTGTCAGTAGATGTTTTCTGGACAGATTTCCTTCCTGACTGAAACATTCTCTGTCTGTAGATGTTTTCTGGACAGATTTCCTTCCTGACTGAAACATTCCCTGTCTGTAGATGTTTTCTGGATAGATGTCTTTCCTGACTGAAACAATTCTCTGTCTGTAGATGTTTTCTGGACAGATGTCCTTCCTGACTGAAACATTCTCTGTCAGATGTTTTCTGGACAGATGTTTTTACTGACTGAAACAATTCTCTGACTGTAGATGTTTTCTGGGCAGATGTACTTCCTGACTGAAACATTCTCTGTCTGTAGATGTTTTCTGGACAGATGTCTTTTCAGACTGAAACATCCTCTGTCTGTAGATTTTTTCTGGACAGATGTCCTTCCTGACTAAAGCAATTCTCTGCCTGCCGATGTTTACTGGACATAAGTTTTTCCTGACTGAATCATTCTCTGTCTGTAGATGTTTTCTGGACAGACGTCCTTTCCGACTGAAACAATTCTCTATCTGAAGATGTTTTCTGGACATAAGTCCTTCCTGACTGAAACATTCTCTGTCTGTAGATGTTTTCTGGGCAGATGTCCTTCCTGACTGAAACATTCTCTGTCTGTAGATGTTTTCTGGACAGATGTCCTTCTCGACTGAAACATTCTCTGTCTGTAGATGTTTTCTGGACAGATGTCCTTCCTGACTGAAACAATTCTCTATCTGTAGATGCGGTGTACAGATTTCTTTCCTGACTGAAACATTCTTTGTCTGTCCGGGATTGGGACCGGTGCTGACTCGGACTGCCTTGCACGCCAGCAAACTTGTCCACACTCCACACTGTGTGTGGCAGGTCACTTCTTTTAGTTGGCCAATTTCACTTCCAACTGACATATATACTACATAGTACAAATGTGAGGTAAACCTAAAAGTACAATAGGTGAGGTAAAATAGTTAATATTTTTGCAGAAGTTCATTAAAAGCACATATGCGAGGTTAAATGATTATAACACTTTTTGTTAGGAACACAAGACTATGACGATGGCCTCTCTGTAGTTAATCGAAGAATATTGCTTATATATTACTTCAACCTCTTTCAAATGTACATAAAGGTTTCTCTTGCAGATGGGAGACTGGTAGACCACAAGGATATGGTTGTGTGTACATCAACAATAACAAAAAATTGGTTGACGAAGACTGTGGCCTCAACACCAATAGGTAATTATTTGGTCACAAAAATAGCATTAAATACAAAATAAAATTCTTTTTAGTGAAGGAATTGTACCAAAGTTCAGGGCGTATTAGTTTTTTACATCATCAACTAATCCAGTATTACAATCTTGATCTACCAACCAGAGTTTCTAATTATCACTAAAACGCCAATAAATTCTTTCTCCTAACAGGAACTTCATCTGCAAAAAACCAGCATCAAATTAAAAACCAGCTGAAGCGTAAAACCAGCTTGAAAACCAGGTTCATTATAAAAACCAGCTGCAGCTTATAAACCAGATTCAGCTTATGCACCAAATGTCGCTTAGAAACCAGATGCAGCTTTTAAAGCCAGCTTCAGCCAAAACACCAGCCTCAGCTTAAAAACCAGCTTCAGTTTGGAAACCAACTGCAGTTTAAGTAGTTCTTCAGCTTGACATCAGCTTCAACTCAAAAACCAAAGCAGCTTAAACACCAGCTTCAGCTTAAAAAACAACTGCGGCTTAAAAACAAGGCTTCAGATTAGAAACCAGCTTTAATTTAAAAACCAACTGCAATCTGACAACTATCTTCAGCTTGAAAACCAGCAAGCACTTGAGAAAATTCCTTCAGCTTAAAAACTAGATTGAGCTTAAAAACCAACTGCAGCGTAAAAAACATATTCAGCTTAAACTTCAGTTTCGGATAAAATAAACCAATTGTAACTTGAACACCAGTATCATATTAAAAACCACCTTCAGCTTAAAAACAGCTGCTTCTTAAAAAAACGGGCTTTAGCTTAACTGGAGAACATCCCTTCAGCTAAAAACCAGGTTTGAGCTCAAGACAGAACTTCAGCTTAAAAAACAGTTCTAGATTAAAAGCCAACACCAGTTTAAACACCAGCAAGAGATTAAAAACCAGCTTTAGCTTATAAACAAACAACAGCTTAAAAACCAGATTCAGCTCAAATACCAGCATCAACTTCAGAAGAAAACTCAGCTTGAAAACAAGGCTTCAGGTCAAAAATAATAACATGTTTTTATATATGCACTTACTATAACACTGGTATCGAGCACCTTAAATACACAGTAGTCTGTAGTTCAAACTACAGTGTAGTTCGAATCTCTATGGTATGAACAAGGAAAAATTTAAGTCACTAAGTTGTAATTCATGTAAATAAGCAGAGTTCTAGTAGTAAAGTGAGAGTATTTTATGAATAACAAAAAAATAATTTCATTACTGTTGCCAAATTAATAAAATTTAATGAGATTATTGTAACAATGAATACAGTGGATGGATGCCCTTGAATTTTTTGTTCAGTTTTGTCACAGGATGCATTTATGTAATGAATAACTGGCCTTCTGTAATTGGAACGTATTTGGAAATATATCACTTGCATATCTGATCAATGTTTGTTTAAATTTAGCACTCACAGTTTTATTTAAGTGATCAGGGAGACTGTTGTATGTATGTCCATATATAAATATATAAATATATATAAATAAATATATATATATATATATATATATATATATATATATATATATATATATACATATATATATATTATATATATATATATATATATATATATATATGTCTATCACATTACCGTGATTCATATACATATATCGAACTACAAATGTCCTTTAATATCTAATTCGCTCTACCTCGGAATTATATAGTTTTCATATATGCTTAACCGAGGGGGAATTTATTAACCGATAATAGAATTGGCGATCGACAGGCGCGAACCAGCGACCTCTCAATTCTAGGACTGGCAGTGAAGCCTGAAACCACCCCGGTGTAGGACTGGCAGTGAAGCCTTAAACCACCCCGACACCGGGGTGGTTTAAGGCTTCACTGCCAATCCTAGAATTGAGAGGTCGCTGGTTCGCGCCTGTCGATCGCCAATTCTATTATTGCTTAATAAATCCCCCTCGGTTAAGCATATATGAAAATATATTAATTCCGAGGTAGAGCGAATTAGATATTAAAGGACATTTGTAGTTCGATATATATATATATATAATATATATATATACATAATATATATATATATATATATATATATAGATATTATAATATATGTGCATCACATTATATTATAATTATATATAATATATATAAAAATTATATATATATATATAGAGATATATATAAACATACACACCAAATCGAGATAGCCCTTGCTCGCATAAGGCGTTTTAATAATAATAATAAGCGGAAGTTCTTTCGGCGCAATCGAGTTTTCTGTACAATGTACAATGCTGTAAGAGCAGTGGCCCATAAAGCTTTCTGCCACGGCCCGGCGGTGGCCTCTCCTATAACGTTGCCAGAAGCACGATCATGGCTAACTTTAACCTTAAAATAAATAAAATCTACTAAGGCTAGACAGCTGCAATTTGGTATGTTTGATGATTGGAGGGTGGATAATGAACATGCCTGTTTGCAGCCCTCTAACCTCAGTTGTTTTCAAGATTTGAGGGCGGACAGACTGAGCCATCTCAATAATTTTCCTTTACAGATGACTAAAATGAGTAAAAACGAATGATTTGCCGAGGATTAATTCTCACACATTACATTAAAAAATAGCTCGGAAAAAGGTCTATTTTACTTGAGATGACAGAAATTCCCTTCAGCTAAACATGAATCCCAATGATCCTGCTCACGTTTCAGATTATATCAATTAGCAAAGTTACCATAGTTTACCATAAAATCTCCATTTAGTACGTTTTCTCTAAAGATATTTGTCCGTTTTCTTTGGATTAAGACTATTGTGCACATAAAATAATAAATGTATAAATGTTTTGTCGATATATTTCGTAAAAGAATTACTTTCCCTACAATGTTCGCAGTTAATTTATTTATAAAATGTTTGCAAGACATCTTGATTCTAAGGTCTTTCAATATTTGTTTTTAATTAGGGGTAAATTATTTATTTTGTGCAACGGAAGATATCGTTTCTCTTGAATATCCTTTTTTGGCGAATGACCAAAGTTAGCTACGACCAGACCAGATCCAAACCATATTTCAAAGTACGTAGCACTTTTAACTATGATATCACGTCAGACAATAAATGTTTCTATAATAATAATAAAATAACACAAATAAAATATTACAAAGTTTAAACTAATAGGTAACATGTTGATTTAGACTTTGAATGCGAGAACATTCAAGAGTCAATACTGCAATTTTATTTAAGGTGCGATTTCAACCAGATTGTCTGATTACTTTTAATTTCTGGAGGCGCTGCAATAAGCAACTTGAGATTTCACAGCGTAATGCCAATACGTCATTTCGCTTTCTGGCATTTTTTTTAATAAATAAAAGGTTGTAAAAATTAGCACTAGACTGTAATTAATTTGCCTTGGACCAAAAGATCGCACCTTTTAGCAAGAATAAAATTAAATCTGCTACGACTGATTAATTAATAAAAAATATTATTATTATTATTATATTATTATTGATTATTATTATTATTATTATTATTATTATTATTATTATATAATATCTGAATATGATGAATACTCCCAATGTCGTATTGT
>NC_061090.1:29151945-29160158 GCF_015104395.2 Macrobrachium nipponense | reverse complement strand
TGTCGTATTGTCTATTTATTGTCATTACCCTTTTTTCCTTTAATATTTTTTACTTAATTTTGAATGTCGCCAGCCTATTCATATGCCTACTAGAGGAGTTAGTTTTAAAAGATTTTTTCTTTGTGGCTTACAAAGCTGGAATTTTATTTATTTATTTATTTTCTTTTTTTACTTAAGTTTTATTACTCATACCAGAAAACTCATGAAAACTTTAAAAAATTAGATTAAAAATAACAATGAAATTCCAAAAATAATTTGACAAAAACTGACGGTAAAACCAATAGTTTACATTAATTCCTGATCATCAACAACAAAAAACTAGTTGTAAAACTTTAAATATTTATTGTTTGCCTAAAAATAATGTATCAATTGAAAACTTTACAATTTTCGCTAAATAACATACTTGGCACAGTACACATTATCAAATCTCACTAACAGTAAGGCTCAGTTCTCGCTATATATCAAAAGGAATATCGCCCAGAACGACAAATATCAGCACAGTTCTTTTTATTTTTTTATTTTTATTTATTTATTTTACTCAGACGCAACGTTTTGCGCCATTTTTCCCCCAAACCCACTGAAGCCCTTCTTGCTGCGTGGAGCATTCTCGCTGGAATAAGCTGCTGAGATAAGCTCATCAAGCCATTCTTGCTACAGGAAGCACAATAAGAGCGCTACTCGAAGCTGGGAACACATTATCATTCCACGAACTGAAGGGAGACCCATCGGTTGGAGAAATACCAACGGGCCTGGGTATGTGTTACAGATCTGCTTTTTCGAACCGAGTGTTATATATACATACATACATATTATACATAAATTATACATATATACATATATATATATAATGTACCAACATATTTTGAGCCATATAACTTAGACTTAACTTAAGAATACATACATACATACATACATACATACATATATATACATATATATATAAAATATATATATACATATATATATATATATATATATATACATATACAATACATACATATATATACATATATATTATATATATAAACTAGATATATATATATGTGTGTGTGTGTGTGTAAAGAGAATGAAAAACTAGTCTTAACGGTAGGTGAAATTTTCATCGACAGATTGGGAACTGGTATTTACGTAGGATCCTGCGTTGATAATAATAATAATAATAATTAAAAATTCCTCATAGTAGCACGAGTCTTCAAATGGAGAAACAAATCCACAGTTATGTAAATGTACATATATTTAAGTTTAAAACAGAAAAAATAGCTTTCGGGAATCTGTACGGTTCCCCTTATCAATCTGATTGATAAGGGAACCGTACAGATTCCCGAAAGCTATCTTTTCTGTTTTAAACTTAAATATATGTACATTTACATAACTGTAGATTTGTTTCTCCAATACAATAATAATAATAATAATAATAATAATAATAATAATAATAATAATAATAATAATAATAATTTGTGTGGACAGTACATGGCAAGTCATTTGCCCTTAATGGAGCCATGCTAGTTTAGCTTCCTTCTTCCTTTAAATATTCTGCTGAAAAAAAGTTTTGTGGAACAAAACAGGCTTATTATAACCCCAAGAAAGGTCGAAAGGCAAATCAGCCAGCAGGAGAGATAGAGACCAGTTATTGGAAAAGGTGACATAAAGAAATAAATATGAGGCAACCGAAAAATAAATCGATGCACCTGAATTCTAGATGTTAGCAGCAGTGGAGATCAAGAATGAATTTGTTCCTCGCTTAAGCATTTGCGAGATCAGAAGATTCCACCACAAATGCACTAAGTTAATTATTTCACACATTTCAGCTGTTTCCAAGATAAAATCCTAGCAAAGACTACACACTGTTTGCAGTAGCAGCAGCATGCTTTGTGTTGCAAGCAAAACCAGCTTGTAGTAGCAGCAGCCTGCTTTGTGTTGCAAGCAAAACCAGCTAGTAGTAGCAGCAGCCTGCTTTGTGTTGCAAGCAAAACCAGCTAGTAGTAGCAGCAGCCTGCTTTGTGTTGCAAGCAAAACCAGCTAGTAGTAGCAGCAGCCTGCTTTGTGTTGCAAGCAAAACCAGCTAGTAGTAGCAGCAGCCTGCTTTGTGTTGCAAGCAAAACCAGCTTGTAGTAGCAGCAGCCTGCTTTGTGTTGCAAGCAAAACCAGCTTGTAGTAGCAGCAGCCTGCTTTGTGTTGCAAGCAAAACCAGCTTGTAGTAGCAGCAGCATGCTTTGTGTTGCAAGCAAAACCAGCTTGTAGTAGCAGCAGCATGCTTTGTGTTGCAAGCAAAACCAGCTAGTAGTAGCAGCAGCCTGCTTTGTGTTGCAAGCAAAACCAGCTTGTAGTAGCAGCAGCATGCTTTGTGTTGCAAGCAAAACCAGCTTGTAGTAGCAGCAGCATGCTTTGTGTTGCTTGTAGTAGCAGAAGCCTGCTTTGTGTTGCAAGCAAAACCAGCTTGTAGTAGCAGCAGCATGCTTTGTGTTGTTTGTAGTAGCAGAAGCTTGCTTGTGTTGCAAGCAAAACCAGCTTGTAGTAGCAGCAGCATGCTTTGTGTTGCAAGCAAAACCAGCTTGTAGTAGCAGCAGCATGCTTTGTGTTGCTTGTAGTAGCAGAAGCCTGCTTTGTGTTGCAAGCAAGACCAGCTTGTAGTAGCAGCAGCATGCTTTGTGTTGCTTGTAGTAGCAGAAGCCTGCTTTGTGTTGCAAGCAAAACCAGCTTGTAGTAGCAGCAGCATGCTTTGTGTTGCAAGCAAAACCAGCTTGTAGTAGCAGCAGCATGCTTTGTGTTGCTTGTAAGTAGCAGAAGCAATGCTGCTGTTGCAAGCAAAACCAGCTTGTAGTAGCAGCAGCCTGCTTTGTGTTGCAAGCAAAACCAGCTTGTAGTAGCAGCAGCATGCTTTGTGTTGCTTGTAGTAGCAGAAGCCTGCTTTGTGTTGCAAGCAAAACCAGCTTGTAGTAGCAGCAGCCTGCTTTGTGTTGCAAGCAAAACCAGCTTGTAGTAGCAGCAGCATGCTTTGTGTTGCAAGCAAAACCAGCTTGTAGTAGCAGCAGCATGCTTTGTGTTGCTTGTAGTAGCAGAAGCCTGCTTTGTGTTGCAAGCAAAACCAGCTTGTAGTAGCAGCAGCACGCTTTGTGTTCCAAGCAAAAACAGCTTGTAGTAGCAGCACGCATGCTTTGTTTGTTTGGCAAGCAAAACCAGCTTGGTAGTAGCATCAAGCCCTGCTTTGTGTTGCAAAGTCAAAAACCAGCTGTTGTAGTAAGCAGGCAGCCTGGCTTTTTGTTTGTTTGCAACAAAGCAAAACCAGCTTGTAGTTAGCAGCAGCATGCTTTTGTGTTTGCTTGTAGTAGCAGGAAGCCTGCTTTGTGTTGCAAGCAAAACCAGCTTGTAGTAGCAGTCAGCCTGCTTTGTGTTGGCAAGCAAAACCCAGTCTTGTTAGTAGGCAGCAGCCTGCTTTTGTGTTGGCGAGCAAAAACCAGCTTGTAGTAGCAGCAGCATGCTTTGTGTTTTGCTTGTAGTAGCCAGAAGTTCCTGCTATTTGTGGTTGCAAGCAAAACAGCTTGGGGGATAGTAGGCAGCAGCTTCGCTTTGTGTTGCCAAAAGCAAAACCAGCTTGTAGCAGGCAGCAGCATGCTTTGTGTTTGCTTGTAGTAGCGAGAAGCCTGCTTTGTGTTTGCAAGCAAAAACCAGCTTGTAGTAGCAGCAGCATGCTTTTGTGTTTGCTTGTAGTAGCAGCAGCCTGCTTTGTGTTGCAAGACAAAACCAGCTTGTAGTAGCAGCAGCATGCGTTTGGTGTTTGCGAGCAAAACCCAGCCTTGTAGTAGCACAGCAGCCTGCTTTGTGTTTCAAGCAAAACCAACTTGTAGTAGCAGAAGCCTGCTTTGTGTTGCAAGCAAAACCAGCTGTAGTAGCAGCAGCATGGTTTGTGCTGCAAGCAAAACAGCTTGTGAGTTAAGCAAAAACCAGCAGCAAAGCCTTTGTGTTGGCCAAGCACAGACCTGTAGTGCCCAGAGCAGCAGCCTTGCTTTGTGTTGCAAGCAAAACCAGCTTGTAGTAGCAGCAGCTTTGTGTTGCTTGTAGTAGCAGAAGCCTTGCTTTGTGTTCAAGCAAAACCAGCTTGTATAGAGCAGCCTGCTTTGTGTTGCAAAGCAAAACCAGCTTGTAGTAGCAGCAGCTGCTTTTGTGTGCGAGCAAAACAGCTGTAGTAGCAGCAGCATGTGCTTGTAGCAGATGCTTTGTGTTGCAAGCAAAAACCAGCTTGTAGTAGTAGCAGCCTGCTTTGTGTTGCAAGCAAAACCAGCTTGTAGTGAGCAGCATGCTTTGTGTTGCTTGTATAGCAGAGCTGCTTTGTGTTGCAGCAAAACCAGCTTGTAGTAGCAGCAGCATGCTTTGTGTGCTTTAGTACAGCAGCCTGCTTTTGTGTCAAGAAAACCAGCTTGTAGTAGCACAGCCTGCTTTGTGTTGCAGCAAAACCAGCTTGTAGTAGCGCAGCAGCTTTGTGTTGCAGTCAGCCTGCTTGTGTTGCAGCAACAAAACAGCTTGTAGTAGCAGCAGCAGCTTTGTTGCAAGAAAAAAAAACCTACTTAATGTTGCAAGAAAAAAAATACTGAGGATATTTGTCGCTGGAGGACATTTTATGCAAAATAAATTTGACGACAAAATGCTCTCCGAGAGTTAAAGATGAGTCACCACCCGAAGACGACATTTTATTTTTGCTTACTCGGGGAGTAAGCCAACAAACTACTTTGTTGTCGTTTTTTTTTTAAAGATGCAGGAATTTTAGGATAGGATGTTTTTTATTTATTTATTAGAATTAAACCCCTAAAAAATTTCCGTTGGTGAAACAAGGCTCTATTTGACCATAGATTTTAGCACGTTTTAATTTACGTTCAGTTAAGAATATAATGTTTACAACTTATGGGTGAGGGGGAAATCTTGCTCGCATCCCGAGTAAGCTGGAGGTCAGATCACACATTGTTTCTTTGTGAAAGAGTCTGATCTCTTCTTCCTATATTTGCCTTTACTTCCTCTTATTTCTTCCTAATGAACACTATTTTCTTTGGAAGACTGAACTAATAGTTAATAGTCTCTAGGGGCATGCTTCATATGAATGGAGTCCAGCTTCCATCTCCACTTGATAAAGGAGATTAGAAATATGCGTGTGCACTTGATAAAGGAGATAAGAAATTTCAATGTCCACTTGATAAAGGAGATAAGAAATTTCAATCTCCACTTGGTAAGGGTAGAAGAAAATTCCATGTCCACTTGATATAAGAGATAAGAAATTTGCGTGTCCACTTGATATAGGAGATAAAAAATTTCAATGTTCACTTGATAAAGGAGATAAGAAATTTCAAAGTTCACTTGATTAAGGAGATAAGAAGTTTGCGTGTCCACTTGATATAGGAGATAAAAAAATTTCAATGTTCACTTGATAAAGGAGATCAGAAATTTCAAAGTTCACTTGATTAAGGAGATTAGAAATTTGCGAGTCCACTTGATAAGAGTGGAAGAAGATTCCATGTCCACTTGATATCGGAGATAAGAAATTTCAATGTCCATTGATAGTATTAGAAAATTCCATTTCCATGTCCACTTGATATAGGAGATAAGAAATTTCAATGTTCACTTGATATAGGAGATAAGAAATTTCAATGTTTGAAGAAAATTCCATGTCCACTTCATAAAGGAGATAAAAATTTTTAATGTTCACTTGATAAAGGAGATTAGAAATTTGCGTGTCCACTTGGTAAAGGCTCGATTAAAATTAAATGTTTACTGGACAAAGGAGAGAAGAAACTTCCCCGTCACTCGATAAAGGACCAAATAAAATTAAAGGTCTATTTGATAAAGGACCGAAAGACCCTTATTTCAGGTTGCATGAACTGCAACTTAAATACTCCACTTGATAAAAGACGGAAGAAAAGTCCAACATTGCATCAAATGCCCTCAAGTCATTGCTAGCTATTATTATTATAGTTTGCCAATCTTATTTTGACGCCATGCCAACAGATGGCATCAGCATGCACTTTTTACAGCAGACGACAATTAATGATGTGCAAAACCCTTCATCAAACCAAACCTAACATAAGCGAATGTCTTTACACGATAGATATAATCTATTTCTTGCGCTATACCACTTCTAAGTGTGGAATGTATATTAATGCAAAGTAGTTTTTGAGCTTTACAGGTAAAAATCTCAACAATAAAATGTTTGTTTTTGTTTGGGACATAGGTTTTTATCTCTGGGTTGTGTCGTGTATTTACTGACTCTGCTTTCTTTTATTTACTTAGTTAGTTAATTAATCAACAAAACGATCAATCTTTCAATCAATCGAACAACAAAACAATCTATATTTCAATCAGCCAAATTATATATATTTATATATATGTATATATATTATACATATATATATATATAAATATATATATATATATATATATATATATATATATATACAACATACATTTGAAAAGATACTCAATTATTTGAATCTTATTAATAAACTTATTTATTAATTAATTTATGTTTTTATTCATTAATTTGCTAATTTATCAATTCATCAATTAATTAATTTATGTATTGATTTTGTAGGATTGCAAACCACCTCTAAGAAGAGGAGAATCAAAACCTCCCAACTATGAAGGACTTCCAGCCAAGGACCCCCGTGACCATCATGGTCCTCTGGATGGCCACGATAACTCTGCTCCCTGGAAATTCCAGCGCATCGCGTTCAGCCACAATCCATCCTCTGCGCATTGTTCCAAATCGCTCTGCTCATTACCAGTGGCCAAACGCTCCTTCCTCATGTGAGTTGAAACTAGGGATCAGTTTTCTTTTAAAAAGAATAAAAAAAAAAAAAATAAAAAATAAAATAAAATAAAATGATGAAGAATGGAACAAAATTTAGCCCTGGGACCCATGAAGTCATTCGGCGCTGAAAGGGACACAGAGAGTAAAGAAGGCTTGAAAGGTGTAACAGCAGGAAAGTAAGGTGGAAGAATGAGACTACGTACTAAAGTACAGTAAAAGGAATGAAAGTGGGTAAAAAAAAAAAAGGGGGGCATGATGCGACCTCCAGCTTACTTTTGGATCCGTGATAAAATCTATGGTCAAATAGAGCGTTGTTTCACCAACGAAAATTAAAGTAAATACGCTACATTTCATTAGAAATAATTGTTCTGTACTGTTTACCATGTACATTATTTATTTCTTTTACATTTTCATTCTAATAAATAAATCATAAATATCCTACCCTAAAATTCCTGTATCTTTAACTGAAAGCGAAAATCCTTTTTTTCTGACCTTTTGACGCTCACCTACTCCAACAACAACAACAAAGTAGTTTGTAGGCTTACTCCTCGAGTAAGCGAAAACGAGGAACCCGTTTATGGGATAAGGGAGGTCATCGTGGAAGTGACCTTGATTTACAAAACAAAACAATTATCATTCAATGTTTAAAATTCATCTTTTTCCACGAATTCTTTTTATATTTGTATACATTACAATAATATTGGTTAGGCTGAGTAAGTAATGAGTATTTTTTTTATTTCTATTGGTTTTATAACTCTATCTTCAGCAATACTCAAATCATTATATATATATATATATATATATATATATATATATATATATATATATATATATATATATATATATATATATATATATATATATATTCTTATAATTCATACATATTTTATACACACACACATATTTATTTATATATATATATATATATATAATAGATATATATATATATATATATCATATATCAATATATATCAATATATATATATATATATATGTATAACAGAATCACGAAAGTTAGGAACGTGATGAATCCATAAATAAAGATAAATGCCACGAAGGAAAAATAAACGAAGGAGTCTGCGAGATCTTTCGGCTGAAAAGCCCTTTACTTAAGCAGCTGCTTAAGTAAAGGGCTTTTCAGCCGAAAGATCTCGCAGACTCCTTCGTTTATTTTTCCTTCGTGGCATTTATCTTTAATATATATATAGATAATATATATAATATATTCTATATATAAATATATATATGATACTATAGTATATATAGTATATATATTTATATATACATATAATATTATATATATATATATATATATATATAATATATATATATATAGATATATATATATAGATGATAAGATAGATATGAGAGAGAGAGAGAGAGAGAGAGAGAGAGAGAGAGAGAGAGAGAGTGTCTTTGT
>NC_061090.1:29129445-29146945 GCF_015104395.2 Macrobrachium nipponense | reverse complement strand
TAATACCTTTTTATAGCCTGAAACAACAGGCAGTGACGCCTGAAAAACGTTCCATGCTCCATGCTTTTAAAATCGTCACCTTCAAAGTCCAAGATTCTTGATGGGAGTAGAAGTGCTGCGAGTTCTTGGCCTCCTCTGTAGTCTGTAGCGCTAATTACAGGTCATATACTATCATTTTTCCCATACCATCAATCTTATCATCTTGTATATTTTTTTATTCATACCAGGTGTTATTGCAACTCTTTCTATAGGGCATTAAACACATATTATCAAGTATATAATTTAGTAACTTGCAATGAAAATATTATTTATGCAGTATATATCGACTTCGCGAGCAGGAATTAAGTTGCACTGAGCATCATTAGCAAGAGGGAGAGGCCAATAACACTTGATATATTTCACGGTGTATCTCATTTGAAGAATACATTGTTTATTGAATTAGTGTTTCATTATATTTATATATCTCTGACTAAAATGTATAGGTCATACAAGCCGTAAATTGTGAAATGGGGAAGTTTTTCTTCGAGATTGTGACTGGCAGTAATGGCTATGAGACCGAGTGCAGCTAAAAGGGGTGGCTTGTGACGTCATGGTCAGCTCCACGCGCTTTGATTGGTCCTAATTTTCCCCATCCCTAAACTCTTCCAGACTTGGGAAATATGCCTCCCGGGCGCGAACAATCGGAACCAAACAAATCCAGGACGACAGTGAAGCTTAAACCCACACCGGCATCGCGCCCGGGAGCCGAATAATCTCTTATCGACAAAAAAATTCTCCTTCGGTTAAACATATATGAAAATATATTAATTCCGAGGCAGAACGAATTAGATATTAAAGGACATTTGTAGCTCGATGTATGTATATGAATCACAGTAATGTGATATGACTTTTATTTATATATATATATATATAATATATATATATATATATATATATATATAATATATATATATATATATATATGTATATATATATATACTACACACATACGTATGTATTTATATGTGTACATATACATATGAGAAAGAGAATTAATTGTTCTTGAATAAGCAATATACATACATACATACATACCTCACATACATACATACATACATAACATACATATATATATATATATATATATATATATATATATATATATATATATTCATACATACAGATATATACTGTGTGTACATATGTGTGTATAAGCGTGTATTTTTCCAACCTCCAAGCCACACAGGTCCTGAATTGTAACATCACCATTAGGGCTCGGAAAGGAAGGAAGGAATCACACATCGTCTCTATGAAACTGCTGCAGCAAACTGAAATCCGCCATAAACCTGAAGGATTCTCTAATTTACTCCTACGGTTTTTTTTTTTTTTTTTTTTTTTATTTCAGGTGCCTGCCGGGTGAAGTGCATGACAGATGACACCTGCGCCGCCGTCAGCGTCCAGGGCACTACAGGTAGGCCAATGCATTCATTGATTTTTGGAGAGAGAGACCTTACCTTACAGACCTTACATCTTGTTCGGGTTGCCCCAGGTCCACGTGTGAGGCACCTCTAATGTCTACCAGACAGTTGCTAGTGCATCTTCTGGTATATTTTGCATCTTACAATCTTGGATGGTATGGGATGCAGCTTAGATATTTGTCGAGCTTATTCTTAAACACATCTACGCTCACTCCTGATATATTCCTCAGATGAGCTGGCAACGCATTGAATAGACGCTGCATTATCGATGCTGATGCGTAGTGGATTAATGTCCTGTGTGCTTTCCTTATTTTTCCTGGTATAGTTTTGGGCACTATTAATCTACCTCTGCTTTCTCTTTCTGATATTTTTAGCTCCATGATGTATTCGGCAATTCCTTCTATCTGTTTCCATGCCTGAATTATCATGTAGCGTTCTCTTCTCCTTTCTAGACTATAAAATTTTAAAAATTGTAGTCTTTCCCAGTAGTCAAGATCCTTAACTTCTTCTATTCTAGCTGTAAAGGACCTTTGTACATTCTCTATTTGTGCAATATCCTTTTGATAGTGTGGGTACCATATCATATTGCAATATTCAAGTGGACTACGAACATACGTTTTATAAAGCATAATCATGTGTTCAGCTTTTCTTGTTTTGAAGTGCTGCAACAACAATCCCATTTTTGCTTTACATTTTGCCAATAGAATTGCTATTTGATCATTGCATAACATGTTCCTATTCAACATCACACCAAGGTCTTTAACTGCTTCCTTATTTGTGATTGTCTCATTATTAGGTCCCCTATATGCATATAGCTTTCCTTCTCTATCTCCATAATTTATTGATTCAAATTTATCAGAGTTAAATACCATCCTATTTACCTCTGCCCAATCATATACTACTTTGTTAAGGTCTCTTTGTAGCGCGTTCCTATCTTCATCACAAGTAATTTCTCTACTTATTCTTGTGCCATTGGCGAAACTACTCACTAACGATTCCTTAACATTACTGTCTGTCTGCAATCATAATAACAAACAGCAATGCAGCTAGCACCGTACCTTCTGGCACACCGGATATTACCTTAGCTTCATCCGATTTCTCATCGTTTGCAATAACTATCTGTTTTCTGTTGTGTAAAAATTCTTTTAACCATCTTCCTACTTTGTCCACTATATTATGTTTTCTAATTTTCTTCGCTAATATATTATGATCTACCTTGTCAAAGCTTTAGCAAAGTCCAGATAAACGACATCTGTTTCTTTTCTGCTTTTCATATTTTTGTATATGTTCTCACGGTGGACTAACAGTTGGATTTGTGTACTTTTTATGGGTACAAAACCATGTTGTCCTATATTAAACAAATTATTTTTTATTAAATGTTTCATAATATTTTTCTTCATTACCCTTTCATACACTTTCATAATATGTGATGTTAGACTCACAGGCCTATAATTACTTGCCTCTAGTCTTGATCCACTTTTGAAAGTAGGGGTAATATATGCTAATTTGTGCTCATCATATCTCTTGCCTGTATCTACACTTTGTCTTAACAATAGTGCAAGGGGCTTTGCGATAGAATGAACTACTTTCTTTAACAAAATAGCAGGGACACCATCAGGCCCAGCTGCAGCTCCATTTTTAATTTATTAATAGCCTCCACAATATCAGCTTCATTAATACCTATGTCTGATAAATATTCACTATTTTCATCTCTTATTCTGTATCATTATCTTCATTATCAATCCTCGTGGTAAATTCTCTTATAATTTTCTGCCAATATGTTGCATATTTCCTTTTTTTTATTCGTTAATCTCCGTTCAATTCTTGGAGGGCCTATTTCTATTCTTCTTTTATTCATCTTTTTCCCATACGAGTACAATAGTTTGGGGTTTTGCTTGATATTTACTAGGGTTTTTCTTCCAAGTCCAATTTTTTCATTTTCTTTTGATTGTATAATTTTTTGTTCTGCATTTTCTATCTTACTTTTTAGTTCCATTGCTTTCCATGCATTTTTTTCTTTTGTAAGACCTTTTTTCCACTTTTGATTTTCTGGAACAAGATCCTTCCGTCTCTTGGTATGCATGACTGATGTTTACTTTTCTTCTTCGGTATATATTTATCCACTATTTTCTCTAATATTTTATATCGTATCTCCGTATTTACCTGTATACCATCACTTACGAAAATGTTATCCCAATCTTTGTTTAATTCTTCATTTATTTCTGACCATTTTATATTTTTACTGGAGAGAGAGAGAGAGAGAGAGAGAGAGAGAGAGAGAGAGAGAGAGAGAGAGAGAGAGAGAGAGAGAGAGAGAGAGAGAGAGCTTAAATAAATAAATAAAGTAATACATTATAATAATGATAAAAAGCTCCCAGATCACACGGGTAGGACAATGGAATCATTGATTTTGGAGAAAAGAAAAAAGATGCCAAAAAAGTAAAATAAAATAAATGAATGAATAAAAAAAAATACTAATAATGATAAAACGCATCCAGGCCACCACAGATAGGCAGGCCAATGGAGCCATTGATTTTGGGAGGAAAAAAAGCGATGCATAAAACAATAATAATAATTAAAATAAATAAATAAATGAATGCATAAATAATAATAATGATAAAAAAGCGTCCAGACCACCAAAGGTAGGTCAATGAAGTCATTCATATTGGGGCAAAAAAAAAAAGCTATGAAAAAAAAAATAATAATAATAATAGGTCATCAATGGACGGGTTAAGCAACATTGGGGCTGGTCAGTCGTTGGATGGGTGACCGCTCTCCTCGGCATTGATTCCTTGGAAAAGGATCTTTACCATAATTTCCTCAGTCTACTCAGCTGTAAATGAGTACCTATTCCTGATGGGGTAGGGTCCAGTTATGGGTTAATAGCAAAACTCAGCAATGATGGAAAGAAATGAAAGATTAAACGACAACGACATAAATGGAACCTCTGGCGACAGAGAAGCTTCGTCCGGCAGCCAGGTATTTAGCCCAATTGAAGGGGAGGACGGTCAGGTACTTGGAGGTCATCATCCAGCAATTGACCACCACAACGACAGTAACCAACAGCCAGAGACTGGAGCTACAGAAGTAAACCAGAGGAAGAAATGGACAAAAGAAGAAAATAAGGAAATATGGAGATGCTACATCAGAAGCAACCCGACAGAGAGAGGATATAGAAGAAGGTTGGTCAACATCTGGAATGAGAGGAATAACACCCCCCAAACAGAGCAGAGTCTGGCAGAACAAGTAAGGAACATAAAGAAAAAGAACTGGCTCTCCCCAACAGAAAGAGAAGAACTGGAAAGGGAAATGTCACACGACAACGAATTACACGAAGACGAACTGAGAGACGATGCCACAGAAGACGACAGGGATGATGAGGTATCAAACAACGACACACAAAGAAACACCGACGAAGTAACATAGATGACGGAATGGGTAAAAAAGATTAGACAATGGATGGAGCCAGATATTGGGAGAACAAAGATCCCCTCCATGAAAGCCTACAACACCAAGAAATTAAAAGAGAAAACAAGTGCGGTCAATGAAATAATGGGAATAATACATACCACCAGTATCACAGAAACAAATAACTTGACCTACCCAGGGGCAAGATTAGTAGCAGAACTGATGGAGATATGAACACCAACACCACCAGCACAACCAACCCAACAGAAAACAAAACAGCAACCGCCTTGGAAAAGGCGCATGGAAAAGCAAATCATGGTGATGAGATCTGACGAGTAAACTGAAAGAGATGGCAGAAAAAAGGCTAAGAAGCAAGAAAACAAGGGAGGAACTGAACGAGAAATACAAAGTTCAGGAGAGGGGACTAAACAACCCAATAGAAGATGTAAAACAGAGGCTTAAGGCCAAAGTACATAAGATCCAACGGTACATGAACAGGAATATGGGATACCAACAGAACAAACTATTCGGAACCAACCAGAAAAGACTATACAGCCAACCAAGAGGGGAAGACAACCACCAAGAAATTCCTAAAGCCAAACCAAGTAAGAAACTCTGGGAAAACATATGGAGCAATCCGGTATCGCACAACAAACATGTAACATTGCTCCAGGAAGTTAAGGAAGAAGAAACAGGGAGAATAAAACAAAGATTCACTGAGATCATGACAGACAGTCAAACACCAACTAAAGAAAATGCCAAACTGGAAAGCCCCAGGTCCCGATGAAGTCCATGGATACTGGCTCAAAAACTTCAAGGGCCTACACCCACGAATAGCAGAACAACTCTAGCACTGTATCACAAATCATGCACCCAAATGGATGCCCACAGGAAGAACATCCTTAGTACAGAAAGACAAGAGTAAGGCAAATATAGCCAGTAACTACAGGCCTATCACCTGCCTACCAATAATGTGGAAGTAAATAACAGGTATCATCAGTGAAAGGCTATACAATTACCTAGAGGATACAAATACCATCCCCCACCAACAGAAAGGCTGCAGAAGGAAGTGTAGGGGCACAAAAGACCAGCTCCTGATAGACAAAATGGTAATGAAGAACAGTAGAAGGAAAACCAACCTAAGCATGGCATGGATAGACTATAAGAAAGCCTTCGACATGATACCACACACATGGCTAATAGAATGCCTAAAAATATATGGGGCAGAGGAAAACATCATCAGCTTCCTCAAAAATACAATGCGCAACTGTAATACAATACTTACAAGCTCTGGAATAAGACTAGCAGAGGTTAATATCAGGCGTGGGATCTTCCAGGGCGACTCACTGTCCCCACTACTCTTCGTAGTAGCCATGATTCCCATGACAAAAGTACTGTAGATGATGGATGCTGGGTACCAACTCAAGAAAAGAGGCAACAGAATTAACCATCTGATGTTCATGGACGACATCAAGCTATATGGTAAGAGCATCAAGGAAATAGATACCCTAATCCAGACTGTAAGGATTGTATCTGAGGACATCACGATGGAGTTTGGAATGGAAAAATGTGCCTTGGTCAACATACAAAAGGGCAAAGTAACAAGGACTGAAGGGATAAAGCTACCAGATGGCAACAACATCAAACACATAGATGAGACGGGATGCAAATACCTGGGAATAATGGAAGGAGGAGATATAAAACACCAAGATATGAAGGACACGGTCAGACTCAAGGCGATACTCAAAGTCAAAACTCAACGCCGGAGATATAATAAAAGCCATAAACACATGTGCAGTGCCAGTAATCAGATACAGCGCAGGAATAGTGGAATGGACGAAGACAGAACTTCGCAGCATAGACCAGAAAACGAGGAAACATATGACAATACACAAAGCACTACACCCAAGAGCAAATACAGACAGACTATACATAACACGAAAGGAAGGAGGGAGGGGACTACTAAGCATAGAGGACAGCGTTAACATCAAGAACACAGCACTGGGGCAATAAATGAAAACCAGTGAAGACGACTGGTTCAAGAATGCATGGGAAGAAGGACTGATAAAAGTAGACGAAGACCCAGAAATATACAGACAGGAGAATGACAAACAGAACAGAGGAATGGAACAACAAACCAATGCACGGACAATACATGAGACAGACTAAAGAACTAGCCAGCGATGACACATGGCAATGGCTACTAGGGGGAGATGGAAATAACATCTCTCCCATATGTAGGAAGTGCAATATGAAAAATGAGACCATAAACCACATAGCAAGCGAATGTCCAGCACTTGCACAGAACCAGTACAAAAAGAGGCATGATTCAGTGGCAAAAGCCCTCCACTGGAGCCTGTGCAAGAAACATCAGCTACCTTGCAGTATTAAGTGGTACGAGCACCAACCTGAAGGCGTGATAGAAAACGATCAGGCAAAGGTCCTTTGGGACTATGGTATCAGAAAAGATAGGGTGATACGTGCAAATAGACCAGACGTGACGTTGAATGACAAAATCAAGAAGAAAGTACCACTCATTGACGTCGCAATACCATGGGACACCAGAGTTGAAGAAAAAGAAAGGGAAAAATTGGATAAGTATCAAGACCTGAAAATATAAATAAGAAGGATATGGGATATGCCAGTGGAAATTGTACCCATAATCATAGGAACACTAGGCACGATCCCGAGATCTCTGAAAAGGAATGTGGAAAAACTAGAGGCTGAAGTAGCTCCAGGACTCATGCAGAAGAGTGTGATCCTAGAAACGGCACACATAGTAAGAAAAGTGATGGACTCCTAAGGAGGTAGGATGCAACCTGGAACCCCTCACTACAAATACCACCCAGTCGAACTGGAGGACTGTGATAGACAAAAAAAAATAATAAATTAATAATATATCTAAATGAGTAAAAAAATAATTATAACATAAAAAGCGTGCAGGCCACCGCAGGTAGGGCGGCAATGAAGTTACTGATTTTGGGGTGATGCACACAAAAAATAATAATAAAATGAAATAAAATAAAATAAAATAAAAAATAAAAATAAATAAATAAATAAAAATTCAAACTCTCCTTTGTGCTGCTAGAACTTTCACCCGAGTTTATTGCAGATCGTGTGATTCGGTTTAAAGCCACACACACACACACACACGCATACACACACACACACACACACACACACACACACACACACATATATATATATATATATATATATATATATATATATATATACATACTACATATATATATGTATGTATGTATTTAAAGAAAAAAATTGGGTAATGGCAAAAACTCTCGCAGTCTACTGTTTCACTTTCCTCGGGTTACATAATAAATTATATGGTGTGTGTGTGTGTGTGTGTGTGTGTGTGTCAGTTCATTACCTGAGCCTAACCGTGGTAATTCTCGAACCAGCTGGGCCTACCAACTGCTTCTTCACGTACGGAGTCTTCGACTCAGCTCAACTCGTGGAAGATGCCTCCTCATTCACGTACACACACGATGGTAAGACGACGAAACTGTTTACTTGCTGTTTTTAATGGAGAGTTTCATAAGACGACGAAACTGTTTACTTACTGTTTTTAATGGAGAGTTTCATCTCTCGTTTAACTGACAGCTAAAACGTTGATATAAGTATCACTGAAGTTTATTTTCAAAGCTGGAATGAGGCTTATTTCTTTAAGTTTTGTTAGGTTAGGTTAAGGTTGGTTAGTTTTGTTAGACGTTTCGAAGGAACTCGGCAAAGTTTGTCAAAAACTTGTCTTTGTAAATGAGTTATAATGTCTAGGCTGTCCATTGACTGATTTCAAGGTAGCACATTCAGCAGTCTATTCATTATCAGTTGTTCTGTCCATAATGGATGAATGAGTCATTCTACTTAAGTCTGTGTGTGCTTCTTGTAGCAACAACGGTACTGGCTACTACAACATCCGCCACAACATCACCAACAACAGTGACTACGACAACAGAGGCAACAACAACTACAAGCACAGCAACGACACCGACAACTACAACCACAACTACGACACCACCACCACCAACAACAACAAGTGAGTCTTGTCCTGTTTTCTTGTCTTGGTGTTTCTTCATCTAAAAACAAAATAAATAAATAAATAAATAAATATATAAACAAATAAATAAAGCTATTAATACAGTGTCCTCTTCATTTGCATTCAAAATCATGACACTAAAATAACCTATCTGAATAGTCATGCATGTTATTTGTGTGAATGTATAAAATATGGTCATGTATATTTATATATATATTATATATATAATATTGATTTCACCAGAGGAAATTACTTATAAGTGCATCTACCCTGGTCATGGTAAAAACGCATGAAGGCAAGGAAGAAATATTATCAGACTATCAACCTCACTGTTGCGTTTCGTCTTCCCGAATTAAATTGTCCAATTTAATATTCACACTTCGAAATTATCCCACTTTTTTTTAGCAACTGTTTGCTTCTTCGAGTCCGTGGGGGGATTTCCATCAACATAACATTAGCAAAAAATTCCACTTTTCATTAATACCAAGTTGCATTTCTGCAAAATATGAACGTCAGACCCAATTCAAAATACGAACGTAAGACCCAATTCATCAATTTATGACCCTCTTGTGATCATAGTTTCCTTAGATTTAATGAGGTTTTAACGCCTGAAGGTGAATGAATAACAAAAGGTTTCCCCTCACCTACTAAGCTACTAAGTCTGGAATTACTTTCCTACAATAAGTATTGCTTCTTCAACACCTGTTACTACTCCTCCACACAATAAGCACTGCTTCTTCAACAACTGCTTCTCAGTTACTGATCAATTATTCCTTAAATATCGTGCTCCTACTACTACTCCATCAGTAACTTATGAAAGCTTAAACTACTCATCAGTTTTACGTAATCCAATTCTAACGGCCAGATTGAAGCTTAAACTACTCCACAGGCCCATTAAGGCTGCTAATCTGCTTCTGAACATCTGATCCCCTACTCCAGTATGCAATCCTTAAGTTGAAAGATACTTCTCGCTATAGTAGATTCATCATCCGTGACTGATGTCTTGGCCAGTACCTTACGACGCTCCTGATTGGCTGTTATTAAGCCAATCACAGTCTCTCTCGAGAGTTCACATAGACAGGATGTAGGTTCCACCTCTCCTGAGGTATACGTATTTCAAAAGCATCCCTTAGGGGAGGTGGAACATACATCCTCCCTATGTGAACTCTCTCGAGAGAGACAGTGTTTCCAGCACAACAGCCAATCAGGAGCGTCGTAAGCGACTGGCCTAGACATCAAATGCACTCCAACAAGCTTGGCAAATGCTAAAACTACTCACGCAGAATATGTTTTCCCACTAAAACAGCTACAACTGAGGATGAGATAACTTCTCAATATATATTCCTTCTCCAAAGGGCATTTGCTAAAGATATATTCCTCCTTTGTCACATTCCATTCAAATTCCCCTTAAAAGCTGAAGCTGTTCTCACTAATAAGTGCATCTACTACATCAACAGGTACCACTACTGAAACGAGCTCCACTTCCACCACCACGAGAACTTGGATTTCCACATCATTCAGACCAATATTTTATGAAGGTGGGTCTGCTTACTTTAATTTCATCTGGAAAGCAATTGTAATTAAATTTCCAAAACGATATCATTTTGGACTCTTCCATTTCCAATACATCAACCCTTAAGGTGAGTTTACACTAGGCTTCACCACACGCTACATATGTAAGACTCATCACCAACTCCTCCCAAATTCTTGTTAGCCCTGCACCTACTGGACTGCTCTCATCAAGAATCATGCCACACCACTAACTCCCCCTAATGAGCAGTTCAGTTGGCGGGGCTAACAGGAATTTGGGAGGAGTTGGTGATGAGTCTTACGTATGCAGTATGCGGTGTAGCCTAGCGTAAACTCACCCTTGAAATGTACTGATGCCTTGTGCCTGTTCAAGATGACATTGTTGTTCAAGGTTAGGTACTCAGAAGTTTTATTTTTCACTTAACTTTGTCATGAAATAGTTTTCGTTTCAATACACGTTCAATACAGACAGATAATTTCTTCACTAATTCCATATGTGAATTCTAGGTGCTCAGTATGCTTGTCCAAAAGATTTAGAAGTAAAGATGTAATGAAATCACTCAGGTCAACACGTTCATTATGACCTGCCCATTCAGGTTGCCTATTTGTAGTTATTTATATCCATATTTGTATGCTCCATGACAATTTTGTGACCTGACTGACAAGGCACTCACAGTAATGTCTATGAATCATTCAATGAAGCTAAAGAGATTTTCTGATGAGTCTCATCTCCTTACAGATGCTAGGTGCGGAAATTTTTGGTACAGATACGAGACCACTTGCTATTTGCCTTCTGTGCTTGATGGCTCCTGGAGTAGAGCAAAGTCTTACTGCGAAATATATCCTGGAGCATATTTGGTCCAGATAACTTCTGCCAATGAATCCTACATCATTGAAAGTTTGTACACTCCTATTTTTGTCCGTTTTCCTAATGCTCAAGTCTGGCAGTTTCTCAACACCTTTCTAACTCAGCCATGGGCTTGTGCACACTATAGTGGAATATGTCTTAAATACATTACAATTATTCAGCATTTGGAAAAAGTTTTTTCATAAACTTATAGGCGTTTACTTTTTCAACCTGTTTGTGGAGTGTATGCAGCCTACAAGTGTTTATGACTTGCTTTCCTATAGTGTGGATGCGCCTTATGAATATCATGAGTTTGTGACTCTTGAAGAGATGGTAGTATCGTCAGTCGAAATTAATTTCCTGCTTTAAATATTGAGTGAGTGTGTATATATACTAATATATATATATGTATATATATATATATATATATATATATATATTATATATATATATATATATATAGTTTATATATATATATATATATAGATATATATATATATATTATATATAATATATACATAGAAATCACGAAAGTACGCACAAGATTTTGTTTATTAGCTGAAGCCACTGGGAAAGTTAAAAAATTAAACATACTTTATGCCCTGAAGATGTGTTAAAACTTTTCTAGTGGTTTCAGCTAATAAAAATACAATATATATATATATATATATATATATATATATATATATATATATATATATTAGGTTTTACGTATATAAACCAGGGTTCAGTTGTGAATTTCCTTTGCAGATCTTTTAAATTCAAAGATTCAGAACACCTACTGGATTGGTCTCAAGAAAGATTCTATCACGTCACAATACGTGTGGGATGTGGACAACACGGCTCCAACATTCCAAAAGTAAGTGAAGATCAAACCACATTTTACAGATGGCTTTGGCAGTTGCTTTGCGAACGGATGATGCCCTTCCAGACTCCAATCCAACACTCCCAATTTATGCCCTTCCAGACTCCACTCCAACACTCACAACTTATCCGAGATCAGGAATCGCATTACTGAATAGAATACAAGTTAGGATGCAAACTAGGAGTTGGAGGGCAACAACCGAGAGCCAAGCTTGTGATCGTTATACACTACCCCTTGGGTAGTTTTTCCTTTCAGGTCACAGCGCTTGGCCTCCGACCTAAGTTTCCTACTCCACTCTAATCCATAAGAATATCGAATGATGGATGACCTTCAGCAATCGCTGTACTGTGGAAACTCTACTCAAACACAAAAAGCTAAGGATATTCCACTAGACTACTTTTATCCATCGCTGTTATTAACCCTTAACCGCCGAAGCGGTAAAAATCAAAACCTCTCCCGAATGCCG
This sequence comes from Macrobrachium nipponense, assembly GCF_015104395.2. Lineage (NCBI taxonomy): Eukaryota > Metazoa > Arthropoda > Malacostraca > Decapoda > Palaemonidae > Macrobrachium > Macrobrachium nipponense. Next base: position 29,134,318 of record NC_061090.1, on the reverse strand, counting down.
GGGCCGGTTTGGAGTGAGCGCGGAAGCGGAAAAAATAATTTTTTCAAAAAATCACAGCGCGCTTAGTTTTCAAGATTAAGAGTTCATTTTTGGCTCTTTTTTTGTCATTGGCTGAAGTTTAGTATGCAACCATCAAAAATGAAAAAAATTATTATCATATATAAATAATGCGATATATGATAGCGCAAAAACGAAATTTCATATATAATTGTATTCAAATCGCGCTGTGCGCAAAACAGTTAAAGGTAACAAGTTACTTTTTTTCGTTGTAATGTACACTAAATTGCGATCATTTTGGTATATAACACATTGTAAAACAATAAAAGCAACACAGAGAAAATATTATCACAAAATGATGCATGAATTCGTAACACGCGGACGTAAACAAATATTTTTATTTTAAATTCACCATAAATCTAAATATTGTTATAGAGACTTCGAATTTGTTTCAAGATGAAGTTAAATGATGGAATATTACAATACTGTAAGAGTTTTAGCTTACAATTGCAGTTTTCGACCATTTCGAACGAGTTAAAGTTGACCAAATGTCGAAATTTTTTTATAATTTTTTTTATATGCAATTATTTCGGAAATTAGAAAAGCTACAACCTTCAAATATTTTTCCTTTTATTCTACATGAAATTGCGCACATTTTCATATATAAAACTCTATGAAATGCCTAATAAGAAACGGAGCAAATTTTCCGAGAATGTGATGTACGCATTTCGGAGATTTATGGCGGAGAATCCGCGCGCGGAGGGAAGGAAAGTTTTTTCATAAATTCACCATAAATCGAAATATTGTGCTAGAGACTTCCAATTTGTTACAAAATGAAGGTAAATGATTGAATATTACTAAAATATAAGAGTTTTAGCTTACAATTGCGTTTTTCGACCATTTCAGAAGAGTCAAAGTTGTCCGAAGGTTGAAAATTTGTCACTTATCCTTTTTTATTGAAAAATATTTCAAAACTGATAAGAGCTAAAACCATGGGTTGTTTTTAGTTGTATTGTGCATGAAATTGCGCACATTTCCATATATAAAACTTTATGTAACGGCTAATTTTAAAATGGTGCAAACATTACCACAATCGCATGTATGATTTTTTTCGGAAGAGTTACAGCGCGGACGTAAGGAAAAAGTTTTTTCATAAATTCACCATAAATCGAAATATTGTGCTAGAGACTTTCAATTTGTTGCAAAATTAAGGTAGATAGTTGAATATTACTAAAGTATAAGCGTTTTAGCTTACAATAGCGTTTTTCGACCATTTCGGTAGAGTCAAAGTTGACCAAAGGTTGAAATTTTGGCACTTATCGTTATTTATATGAAAATATTTCAAAACTGATAAAAGCTACAATCATGAGTAATTTTTTGTTGCATTCTACATAAAAATGCGCACATTTTCATATATAATACTCCATGCAACGGCTAATTTAAAATGGTACACAAATTATGTCAAAGTGACGAAATAATTTCCGAGATGTCTTACCGATACTTTTTAGTGCGGCAAGAAAGAAATTCGCGCTTGCGCGCCTGCGTAACGATTGTAAACAAAACAACACCTTGATCCGTGAACTCCCAGCATCCCCCAAGCCGCGTGATTCAAGAGTTTTCGGCTGGTAGGCCTATAAGTATTTTTCCACGAATTTTTAAAAAAACTTTTTTGAGTCGACGTATGGTACGTCCATTCGGCATACGGGAGACATTTTGACTTGACGTTTAATACGTCCATTCGGCGTTTAAGGGTTAACTGCCTTTAAAACGCCCACATTTTCTCTTGCAGCTGGGAATCTGGCAGACCACAAGGATTTGGCTGTGTGTACATGAACACCAACAACAAATGGTATGATGAATCGTGTTCCCTCTATACTCCAAGGTAATTAAACATTTGGTCATTATTGAATGAACAATTAATCATTATCATTTTGTCATTATTGAATGAACAATCAATCATTATATGTCCTGAAAAAAATTTATGGTTGACCAGAAGTATACTACAACAATGAAGTCGTTCTTGATGCAGGAGAGTCAATCAAAGCTCAGTGAGACACGGAAATGAACTTTATAACATTAGGCAGAGCTTGGGTTTCGAGGTTGTCCCTGGCTGTGTAGGAGTCAATTTCGAACACCACTTGGTTCTTAGTCGTAGCAGGAAGGTGTAAGTTGCCTGTCTAGCTTTACACACAGTCAGGATAGAAAAGTAAAAAACAAACAAAAAATGTGCCGAAGAAGTTTTCTGTAGAGCCACAGCCCATAAAACTTTCAATCACGGCCCGGTAGTGGCCTGTGTTGCTCGAACATAGCTGTGCCAGATGCACTTTTATGTCTAACTTTAACCTTGAATAAAATAAAAACTACCAAGGCTAGGGGGCTGCAATTTGGTATGCTTGATGATTGGAGGGTGGATGATCAATACACCGATTTGCATCACTTTTAACTGTGCCAGATGCAATTTTAAGTCTAACTTTAACCTTGAATAAAATAAAAACTACCGAGGCTAGGGGATGCAATTTGGTATGCTTGATGATTGGAGGATGGATGATCAACACACCAATTTGCAGAACTCTAGCCTCAGAAGTTTTTAAGATCTGAGGACGGACAGAAAAAGTGTGGAGGGACATGAAGGCGTCACAATAATTCTCTTTTATAGAAAACTAAAAATGCAAAGTTCAAATTGCATTGGTTTACCGAATGGAGTTCTCGAATCTCAAATAAACTGACGACGCAATTCTCTCTCACCTAACAGGAACTATCTCTGCAAGAAAGCAGCTTCGCCTTAAATGAACCCCCAACCTCACCCCACCTCCTCCTCCCTGATCCCTGATGACTATCAGGGTCATCTGACAGAAGAAGACACCGATGACGACCTATCACCTGAGAGACCTCTTCTAAATGTGCCCACTCGCTTGCTCTAATGACAATTGGCATCTTATCTAGTAATTTGGTTAACTGAATGACCAATATGACAGTAAATTAAAAAAAAAAACCTGTATGTTGTAATCAATGTGAATCAGCAGTTCTTGTATTAAAAAGTACTAAGCGTTTTATGAATGGCACTGAATAATCACAGTACCATTGCCATATGCTTTTAGCCAATCAAAATTAAGAAATGAAATGATTAAATCAATAATGGAAAAAAATTAGATATATGTCAGTGAATTACAGCAGTTTTTTGTTATCACATATATTTACTGATTCAACGGTGAAAAAAGTAGGTGGATGTAAATGAAACAAGGCAGTTTTGTAATCACATATCTGCACTGATTAATGTAACAGTGAAAAATATAGCTAGATGTAAATGAAATAAGGCAGTTTTGTAATCACATATCTGCACTGATTAATGTAACAGTGAAAAATGTAGTTAGATGTAAATGAAATAAGGCAGTTTTGTAATCACATATCTGCACTAATTAATGTAACAATGAGAAAGGTAACTGAATGTAAGTGAATTATAGCAGCTTTGCCAACACATGAGCACTGATTAACGTAACAATGAAAACGGTAGTTGAACTTAGTGAATTATAGCAGTTTTGCCAACACATGAGCACTGATTAATGTAACAATGAAAAAAGTAGTTGAACTTAGTGAATTATAGCGGTTTTGCCAACACATGAGCACTAATTAATGTAACAATGAAAAAGGTAGTTGAACTTAGTGAGTTATAGCAGTTTTGGCACCCCATGAGCACTGATTAATGTAATGATGAAAAAGGTAGTTGAACTTAGTGAATTATAGCAGTTTTGCCAACTCATGAGCACTGATTAATATAATGATGAAAAAGGTAGTTGAATTTAGTGAATTAAAGCAGTTTTGCCAACACATGAGCACTGATTAATGTAACTATAAAAAAGGTAGTTAAATTTAGTGAATTATAGCAGTTTTGCCAACACACGAGCACTGATTAATGTAATAATGATTAAGAATATGAAAAGTGACATATCAATTTTGCCAACTCATGTGCACTGATTAATGCAACAATGAAAAAAGTAGATGAACTTGCTATCATATAAGAATGAAAAAGGTAAATGAATGTAAGTGAAATATAACAGCTTTGTCATCACATATATGCACTGATTAAGGTAACAGTTAAAATAATAAATGGATGCAAGTGAATTGTAGCAGTTTTGCCACAGGATGTATTCATGTAGTAAGCAACGGACCTCCTATAATAATCATTGCACAGTCCTTGAAAATATATCACATGCTCAACTGATTCATATTTGTTTACATTTTGGCAATGTCCTAACATCCCACACAGACAAGACCAGACACCTGTATACTATAAGCGGTTTGTTTACATTTAACAGACCAGACGATACACTAACATCCCTCACAGACGAGAGCGGACATCTATGTATGCGAGATTAGGGATACTACAATAAAAAAATTAATGTATCAATATTAATTCTGTGAAACGAATTTACCCAAGTATTGACGACTGCATTCTGATGAAAGGGAGAACTAGAGTCTTTATGATAGGTAATTTGCTAAAGGGATGTGCTTCTCTCACGGAACAGTCCCGTCAAATATCGGCGTTTTTACCCCTCAGTCAAAAATGACAAGAATAAGACGGCACGGAATTTAGGTTCGATATCAAGCGCTGGGACCTATGAGGCCATCCAACGCTGAAAGGAAAATTGAGAGGAAAGGAGTTCTGAAAGGTGTAACAGGAGGAAAACCTCAAAGCAGCTGCACTATGACTATGAGGAGAGGAGAGGGTGAAAAGTAAGCTGGGAGAACGAAAGCGGTTGGTTGCAGCTGGGGGCAGAAGGGACGCTGCAAAGAACCTTGATTAATGCCTACAGTGCACAGCGTGAGGTGCACTGATGGCACTAACCACCCTTATGGGCTACAGAGGATGATGAACTAC
>NC_061090.1:29111945-29124445 GCF_015104395.2 Macrobrachium nipponense | reverse complement strand
CTCTGACGATGAGATTTACTATATCTCAAGTACTCCTTAGTCGCCGAAGAGAGAGTAAGTCTGACGAGAAGAGAGAGAGAGAGAGAGAGAGAGAGAATGCAGGTAGGAGAGAAGGTTAACTGGCACCTGTTGCACTTAGTCGAAACAGGGTTTCATAAACACAACGCATACCACAGTCTTGGGTATTACGGAGAGACAATGTTTGTTTACTATATATATATATATATATAATATATATATATATATATATATATATATATATATATGTAGAATCTACTGGTCCCTTTTTTACAGATACATAAGAAATTGTAATAGCCACAATGACCTCTTAACGTCTTGAATTCTTTGCTCTTTTTTTGGATACGCTTGTTATTACAAAGCCTGAAGATCCAAGTTCAAAGAAATTTGAAGAAGAAATTGTGATGTCTGGTCCTAGGAAACGATATATATATATATATATATATATATATATATATATATATATATATATACACACACACACACATATATATATATATATATATATATATATATATATACACACACACACACACACACACACACACACACACACATATATATATATATATATATATATATATATATATATATATATATATATATATATATTCTGAGGTCAAAATGACACTCGTTTAAACAAATTAAAAAACTCCTAACTGGTAACGTGGCCTACCTTTCATGTTGAATGTCATCTCTGAAGTTAGCTGAAAATCAAAGTATCAAACTAGGCTAATTTACACTCCCGCTGTTACAAAAATATACTTTTTATTTCCCAAAATTAGCTAACATGAAAATGGAATAAAAAGAGTTAAGAATAACTAAGAAAAGAAACGTTAAACTATCATGTTCTTCCCAAAATCATATTTAAGTAAGTACCCCCTTTTTCTCTTTCTGTCCAAACATTCATAGTTTATCAAAGTAAAAGAAAAAAAACTATCTAGAGAAAACCCATTTTTCTATATGGTGACTTCGATTCTATCTGAAATAAAGAGACCATAATTATCACACCATTAAACATTAAAGTTCGTCAATAAAATATGTGTCACGCCGCACTTCCTTTTCTCTAGAACTGAAGTAATTGTCATAATATCATTCACTTTTACCTTTATCGACGGACCCCCACCGCCTCCTCTACGCCGAAATCACTACTGTCCACTTTGACAGTTGGCCATCTAATTCCTCTGTTATATAATTCACATACTAGATTATATGTCATTTTCTGTGACACCATTACGAACGCACATCCACTAACCAACGTACATACTGGAGAACTTTCCCGTGATTAACTCCTGTCTTTGGAATGCGTCAATGAACTCAATTGTGCATCGGCAAGTCTCCTATTTGTTTTTCATCTCAGCATCTCCGAGGAATCCAGCGTTTTGCATCTGTCTCTAACCGGCAAGAGCTAAGGTTATCAACCCCACTATTTAATCTTATATATTCCTACCAGTGTCTTTAAGATAATAATTAAATATTATTAAAAAATTTTATTGACTTTAAAAAGGAGATGAGAGCAGAAATATCTGCTTCATCTCCCAAAATATCACAAAGGGATTTACCCCTAAGAGATATCTCTCTCTGGTTAAAATATCTGGGGCAAGCAACCAGAATGTGCCTTCTAAAATAAACTGATGGGTCAAATAAGTGTGCCCAATCCTCAGTCTACTTAAAACTATTTCTGTTCGCCTATCAGACTGGAAAGACGAAGGCCACGGCAATATATTATTTCTAATATTTCTGTACTTTCTATTATTGGCAAGATGAGGAGAAGTCCATCTTTCTTGCCATTTGCTTAAAATATAAGACCTAAAAGGACCTTTTAGATCTGTATGAGGCACTTTACTAAAGGCTGTTTCTGAGGAGACACTAGCAGCTTTCGCTTCCCTATCTGCCATCTCGTTTTCGCAAATCCCCACATGTGAAGGGACCCAACAGAAAGAGACAGATTTACGCAAATAATACAAATGGAGGAGCGATTCCTGAACTTTTTGAACTAACGGATGAAAGCTATTGAATTTTTTAATAGCTTCTAAGGTGCTTTTGGAATCCGAGTAAATGGCAAAATTAGTGTCGCTACCTAGAACAACTATATCCAGGGCAGAGACTATGGCTGTTAATTCTGCTGTGAATATGGATGCAAAGTCAGGTAGTTTAGCTGTATATGCTATATCACCAAGGATAACTGCACAGCCAACACCACTACTTGACTTTGATCCATCCGTATATATTTTTGTCACATTAGTATGGACAGTTTCGTGGTCCAAGAATTTTCCCCTAATCTCTTCCTCAGGACAGTCTTTTTTGTTTATTGCTTTTTTGCACACGGATGATTCTGGAATAAGCCATGGAGGATACACAGGTTGTTTTACTTCCATGACTTTCTGGGATTTAAGATGATTACCCCTAACATCTTCATTTAGTCTAACTTGGAATGGTCTAGAGGCTCTCATACCAGAAAAGACCCTCAGCACTTGGAAGGAGGGATATATATATATATATATATATATATATATATATATATTTTTAGTATATAGCGGGCCTTGAGAGAGGCTAGATACGTAAACTTAAGTGATTAAGGGATTTCAAGAGGGAATTGCTTTAACTTACCGTAAACTGATAGTTATTATTAATTTCTTTAGAGGGAAGGTCGCCAGAAAACTCAGCTCGTTACTTAAAGCTATTTATTTACAAAAAGGCCCGTGCTGGGCTGGAGAAAAGGTAAATGATGGCTCCACTGGAGCTGTTGTAGCTGGTTTTCATACACTTGGGGTAATGCACACTTGCGGGCAGAGAGACGGCACGTGACTCATGGAATCTAGAAAAGAATCCCAGATTAAACAAGATCAAAAGGAAAAATGACTTCTTGCTTTGATTAAGGCTGATTAATTCTCTAACATTGGGGAAGGTAAACTCGAATGGTTCACTGAGGTATGCACGAAAGCTTGGTCTTTAACAAGTCACAAAGGGAGCACGTGGCCCGATGAGGACAAAGGGCTTTTGATGTAGAAGGGGTAAAAATGAGAATTGAAAATGAATTTAGCAAGAGTCGTATGGTAGTAAAAGGTGCTGGGTTGAAGTTTACACTTTCAGACGTACCTTTATGCAATATTCAGTGTATCCTTGTAGAAGAATGCGGCCTGACCTCTGTTCAGGTCTGGGGTTCGTGTCCACCAGTACGCCGTGGGTAGGCCTAAGTTTTGGGAGGCTGGCCGGGTGGACATCTGTCCTGGACTACCGACTGCAGTTGACTGAGATCGATACTGGTTGTTTTCGAATCACGGGGCTTCCAAAGACCGCCTCGAGCATTGCCTGAAAGGTGGTAAACACAACGCCAGCAAATTGGGAAGGAAAATAGGTCTTATTGTAGAAGTCCCTAAAATCCATCTCGAAGCCTAGCTACTCTTGTGACTTGCCTCTCTTACCCTAAGCTTCCGTCAGACCGGAAATATCTTCCCTACGACATACCCACTCTCCCAACAACAGTTACCTTAGGAGAAGGCATGGCTGCTACTTTTATAATTAAATATCACTAAAACTCTGCTGGGAAGGCGAGGCGTTCTATAGACGTAGCAGCTCCCCCTGTTAAGAAGGCATTCACTCCCTTTCGGGCGTGAAGGTCTTGGCTTAAATAAGTTGATCGCCTCGACTACCCAGTTCTCCTAATCTAACTTGAAGTTTTTTGAGCAGCGATACGGCTGGCTACAATGGCCTACCTAACTTATAGGCAAAGATGCTAAGTGTACTAACTTAATGTAGTGATGTAATCTAGCCTAAGTAATAACTACGGGTTGTCTGTGACGACAGTCTACTCTACCCCTAGATAAGGTTACTTGAAGATTCTACTTTCTACTAACGTAATGCCCTGGTACTAAATCATTAGCCTAACCTACTCAATACAGTTAAATGGAGACGCAATCATTCCAGAGTGTGGTACGCACAGCAGTAATGTGTCGCCGGAATTGTTAAAATACATAATGAGAGGTAATGATGCATGGAGATGATGAGTGGTTAATTGACCAGGAGGGAAATGCAATGAGGTAATTATATTTAAGTGAGGGTTAGTATCACAATTTCTAGGGGTTAGAGGGTTAGTTTACTGGCAGAGATCAGGCTGGCTACCTTCTCTGGGTAGGTGCCAGGATTACTCTGCAATTGAATGCGACACTGTACCTCGGGCACAGGTGTCAAGGAGAGCATGTGGCTCTTTGGTTAGTTTGTTAGTTACGTCCCTTCTTCTTCTTCTTCTTCTTATTCCTCCAGGACCTGGCTATACCAGTCCTAGGAGTAGACGGAGGCACCGACTCTGGGGAAAGGCCAGAAACGCCGGCAGGAGCAGAGGCAGTGGTAGCCTGAGGGATTGCAGGAGAACACCCTACTTCGGTATCTGCAGCAACCGTCGTAGAGGTGGAACCTACTGCAGGGGAGGCCCTCACTTCGGCTGCTGCGACAGCTGTCGTAAGGGGAAAACTCCAGGCTGACTCCTGGTTGGGCAGTTCCTGGTTTTCCAGAGGAGGTATGAAGGTTAGGTCTGCCGGAGGTTCATCCTCGGGCGACAGAGGTAAGGATGAAGAAGAAGGAACTAGTGATTGGCCATGGGCTGTGGTAAGCTCCATGCCTGTTGGAGGATCTCCTGTAGGAGGATCCTTGATAAGGTTAGGCGACGGCGCTAGCTCGGGGCCAGGCGCAGAGGTCAAGTTCGGTGGTGGCTCTACGTCCAGGCTGGACGGAGCTTGGCACTGCTCAGTGCTGCCAAGTGGTACTGGCAGAGAGTTGAGGTCGACTGGACCTGTGGCGGGTACTGGAGGTGCAATACCTCTCAGCGTGCCCTTGGTTATGGGAGACAGAGGGTCCTGTCTCTTTTGGAAGGCTAAGCCTTGTGGGACTTGGACAGTGTCCGCTGCACATAACTTGCTAGGGCACCTAGGCCAATTTGTGGAGTGCCCTATTACGTTACAGGTCTTGCAACGGAACTGTGAATGGTCAATCTCCCTCCTTGGTAACGGGGGAGACTGTTGGTGGATGTACTACCTAGAGGAAGTAGAATTTCGGTGACTCCTTGCTTTGGAGTGAATTGACATGGGGTTAGGACCCCTAGGCTTTTTGAATTGTGAGGGAGACTTCATGTCTTGCCCTAGGAGGAGGTCGTAACCTCCTGGGATGTAGCTTGCAACTGCAAGAGTACATTCTTTGGAGAAGTGAGGTCTGGTGACCCTCAATTGGACGGTCGGAAGGATCAGTTTAATGTGATTGATACCTTCAATGGTGATCAATCGACGTCTATCAACGTTAGCCCCTCGGGGGATCCGATCTTCCCGTATCAGGGAGATTTGAGCGCCAGAGTCGTCGTAGGCTCTGACGTGATTTGGCTTGATAATGGCTTTGGAGGGGTGCGACGGTTATAGGGCCCTTAGCTGGGGGTCCTAGTGAAGAAGGATTGGTGACGGCCATTGCGATGGCAGGAATATTGTGGTTCGCACACCCTCCGTAGTGGCAGACATGTGACCTTTGCGGCCACAGTCTCGCAGAACGTGTTCCAGAAACCTCTTCCGTGGCACTGGATGATAAGGCCGAGATGGCCCCACAGGTTGCGAATCTGCGGAGTCACCAAGGCTGGCAGTGTGCTCTGGCACAGGTGAAGAGTCCTCTCTGGCAGTGATGTGACGTGGGGAGGTTAAGGGAACCTCCGTTGAATCACCCTCGGAAGCAATTTCGGGGTTAACTGGTGGGCTTACCTCTTCCAAAAGGGAGGAGGTAGGCGGTAAAAAGGTAAAAGGCTGGCAGGATGCGGCAGGAATTTCTATCTCCGGCACTGGATCAGGACCAGGCTCACAAATAGAAAGGATGTCAGGCTGACCAGAGACGGCGGGACTAAGAGAGACAGGGGGTGCAGGGCTGGAAGCTGGCAGAGTGGCTTGAGCTAGGATACTCTCCTTACGGGCCTTCTCCCGCTTGATGTCGAGTTCCTTCTCCTTGAGAGCGAGCTCATGCTTTCGCTCCTCTTCCCTTGCCTTCCTTTCCTCTGCTTTCTCTGGCTTGTCTCTGGTTTTCTCTTACTTTCTTTTCTTGCAGGCGTGCGGCAGCCTGCTGCGTCTTTATCCACTGGTCAAGTGCTGGTCCAGTGTAACCAGCCTCCTTGCCCAGAGTTATGAGGGCTCCGAGCTTTTCTCTAGCTCTCTGGCAAAGAAGTCGCGGGAAGCAGGGGAAGACATTTCCCTTAGGCTGCAGGAGAGGCTCGGATGAAAATGATAATAATGACCAGGAAGGGTAAATGGATGGAATGGGAGTGCCTACTGTGGAAAGTGGCACTCACTTGGAAATGGGTTCTGCGACGTGGTAAGGAAAAAGTCTGAAAAGACTGGGTGCTCGGTGGCACTTTGTGAATGGCACCTTCTGATGAGGTGAAAAAATCGAATGCAGTGTGCGGCGTACGTCACACTTACGGGCGTTCCCAACTTGGGAGACGTTGGAATGGGCTACCTGTAGGTCCAATACAGGTGCACGGCACTTATGAGGAGGCGTTCCTTGGTCAGTGATCCAAAATGGTGGATACTCTATAATAAATGAGCGTTCCGTAGGACGGACACGCAGGTATAGGGCTACCTGTACGTCTGTACAGGTGCGCGGCACTTATGAGGAGGCGTTCCTTGGGCAGCACTAGTAGTGCTGGTATTGCGGCACTTCGGGAGGCGTTCCCTTGATTGGTCCGAATGGATCACTGATCCTCGTACGGACATTAATGAAGTGGGCGTTCCGTAAGGACGGACACGCAGGTTTAATGGCTACCTGTACGGCCTGTACAGGTGCAATGGCCCTTATGGAGGCGTTCCTTGGAGCACTGGTATCGTGCTGGTATGTCCCGTCGGACGACACTAGATGCAGTATACTTAAGTATACCGAAGTGAAAGGGCACTGCTCATGGCAGAGTGTAATGGTGGAGGAGAGAAAGTAAATGGTGGGAGTACTTCAGCAGCCAGTCGATGAACAGTGTCAAGAATTAGTGGCACTGTAAAATGATAAGACCTGACGTGCACTGGTGGTGGCCAGTCCTAAACTGGTAACGACTTCCCTGTCTGGAAGTAATGAATTTGCGTGGCACACTGTGCGAATTGGGTGCTTGCTGTACCACGCAAGTCCCTTTTGGGATAAAAAAAAATGAACAAGACCACTCGGGCAACGACAGGTAATGATAATTGAAAATGCTCAGTCCCTCGCTGAAGTACTCGGTAAATGAAATAAATAAATGTTTGCAAACTGCAATGGACACATGCGCGTACGTATCACGCTGTGTAAATGAAAGACACAAGAGACTAAAAATAAGGTTAATTTCGGCATGCTATAATTAATGGTAAGATGTAGTACTCTCGGCTTCGTGAATAATGGGTTCTGGTTTTCTCTCTCTCTCTCTCTCTCTCTCTCTCGGAGAGGGTGAAAAATGATATATGAATGAACTCCCTTATATTTGAATTGAACTACTAATGTTAGTTTAATATGACGCAACTTGCGTTAAATGATTTACTTACGTTAACGTGAAATGAAAGAATTGCTTTGGATAACGTTTTATGAAAATGATAACGCGCTCGCGGTGAACGATGTTTACGTTAATGTTAGCGGCTTGCGCTTATGAAATGATTTGCGTTTCAATATGAATTTTACAAAGACGCGATTTACGTTAACAATTCTTGTGATTTACGTTAACTTTATGTAAGATTACTAGGTCCCTGTGAACAGTGAAATGACGGTAAGGATTTTAAACCGATAATGTTAGCAAACAATTGTAAAAGAAGAGGTTACGTTTAGTGCGAAGTGAAATGAAATTTTCGCTCAGCGCGCGAGTGAGTGAGCGATGTGAAACACGTGAGGCGAGAAGAGCGGGTTAGCACCACGGTGTGCTAGCAGTGATGGCGAATCAGCTGATTCTCTGTAAATGCGAAGGCAATTTACAACACAAAATTCTACTTTCTTATTCAAGGCGAATTACGTTAATTTCTCTGGCAGAACGATAGATACTAGTACCGAGATCGATATTATTTACTTAAAAGCTTCGATGACTTACATTACTTTGCTTAAATGGTTTAGATAATTCTGAAAGATAACAAACATGGCTGCCGCTGTGAGCGAAAACGAAGGCTGGTTGAGACCGCGCAGGCGCGAAAGCTTACTAAGCTGAATTAGCTGAGAGGTAGCGGTTACCAACACTTGGAATGAAAACTAGTTAAAAATGGATTCCCTAACATATCACAGACAAAAGAATTGTACACTTCTTTTGCCGTAACTATTAGTAAAACACTCCTAACTAGCTAGGCTTTCTAATACAGCAATAAACCCTGGCAAGAAAAGCACTTCCTAGTTTGATCTGGTCCTTTCTGGCATCTATCTGCACACGTGTTCGTGTGAGCTCCTACGAGGACAGACACGTAACAGAGAATTCGCGGGGCAAATTGTTTGCTCGCCGCTAAAATAAAGCACTGGCGCGTTCGCCGTTACAATAATAAGATTTCTACCTACGCTCTTTTGACCACTTCAACAATAAAAATACTTAAACGTACCTTAAGCTTACATTGGTTACAGAATAATCATATTAATGAATGGAATACCTTACCGTGAGTCAGTGTGTCTTCTTTCCCTGCAAGTGTGCTTGATTTGCTTTTTGTAAAATAATTTACAGTTTACGTTTTACAACGGATAAGCGCTTTACAAGCTTTTTTAAGCAAGCTAGGTTCAATCCAGGCAAGATTCGCCAATTTTACGTATATAGCGGGCCTTGAGAGAGGCTAGATACGTAAACGGAAGTGATTGAGGGATTTCAAGAGGGAATTGCTTTAACTTACCGTAAACTGATAGTTATTATTAATTTCTTTAGAGGAAGGTCGCCAGAAAACTCAGCTCGTTACTTAAAGCTATTTATCTACAAAAAGGCCCGTGCTGGGCTGGAGAAAAGGTAAATGATGGCTCCACTGGAGCTGTTGTAGCTGGTTTTCATACACTTGGGGTAATGCACTTGCGGGCAGAGAGACGGCACGCGACTCATGGAATCTGGAAAAGAATCCCAGATTAAACAAGATAAAAGGAAAAATGACTTCTTGCTTTGATTAAGGCTGAGTTAATTCTCTAACATTGGGAAGGTAAACTCGAATGGTTCACTGAGGTATGCACGAAAGCTTGGTCTTTAACAAGTCACAAAGGGGAGCACGTGGCCCGATGAGGACAAAGGGCTTTTGATGTAGAAGGGGTAAAAATGAGAATAGAAAATGAATTTAGCAAGAGTCGTATGGTAGTAAAGGTGCTGGGTTGAAGTTTACACTTTCAGACGTACCTTTATGCAATATTCAGTGTATCCTTGTAGAAGAATGCGGCCTGACCTCTGTTCAGGTCTGGGGTTCGTGTCCACCAGTACGCCGTGGGTAGGCCTAAGTTTTGGGAGGCTGGCCGGGTGGACATCTGTCCGCGGACTACCGACTGCAGTTGACTGAGATCGATACTGGTTGTTTTCGAATCACGGGGCTTCCAAAGACCGCCTCGAGCATTGCCTGAAAGGTGGTAAAACACAACGCCAGCAAATTGGAAGAAAATAGGTCTTATTGTAGAAGTCCCTAAAATCCATCTCGAAGCCTAGCTACTCTTGTGACTTGCCTCTCTTACCCTAAGCTTCCGTCAGACCGGAAATATCTTCCCTACGACATACCCACTCTCCCAACAACAGTTACCTTAGGAGAAGGCATGGCTGCTACTTTTATAATTAAATATCACTAAAACTCTGCTGGGAAGGCGAGGCGTTCTATAGACGTAGCAATATATATATATATATATATATATATATTATATATATATATATATATATATATAGACCATTCCAGCCATTCCAAGTTACTAAATGAAGATGTTAGGGGTAATCATCTTAAATCCCAGAAAGTAATGGAAGTAAACATCCTGTGTATATCCTCCATGGCTTATTCCAGAAGCATCCGTGTGCAAAAAAGCATATAACAAAAAAGACTGTCCTGAGAAGAGATTAGGGGAAAATTCTTGGGGCCCGAAGCTGTCCATACTAATGTGACAAAAAAAAAAAAAAAAAAAAAAAAAAAAAAAAAAAAATTATATATATATATATATATATATATATATATATATATATATATATATATATATACATTTATATATATATATATATATTTATATATACTATATATATACATATATATGTGTGTATATAGTGTATATATATATTATATATATATATATATATGTATGTGTGTGTGTGTGTGTGTGTGTATCACACATATGCCACATACACACGTCACCCTCTTGTCACACACATATCACAAAAAAGTTGAATGTAATACAGCATCTTCCTGGTAGTCCTAAACAGTGCTTTGTGTGATTAACCTGCCAAGGATTCGTTTTCCATTTTCAGTTGCCGACTTGTTTGCGACCTGTATGCAATAACTTGTCAACAGGTCGATGATATTTTCGCAACTGGTAGGTTAACTATTCCATATTCCAACCATCCCTCCTTTCCCCCCCAAAAAGGGGGGGTGGATGTGGGACACCCAAAGGCATTTTTAGAAGGTATTTTACACATAGACGTCACGGCGATTTGTATTAAATTCTCAAAATCGTCAAAATCTGGAGTTGTAGCCTACAAGACTTTGGTAACGCCACAAAAGCAACACGAATGCCTTTAATTTTTAACAAATATGAAAAGAATATAGATTAGTTATTACAGCGACTGGCAGCAAATATGCCACAATACGTAGTACGTGCAACAGCAAGTTAACGTTGGTCTTAAGCAAGGTCCAAAGAGTTAAATCTCTTAATATTAGGACCTTAGTCTCGAGCACGCCCCCGGGGGGGGGGAGTGACCGGATGGGTGGACTGCTTGCATCATGCATGATATCAACGAACTTCCGGATAATTAAAAGCAATAGCAAATGAATCTTGAAAAGAAGAAGAAGAAGAGGAAACAAGAGGTTATGAAAATATGCCCAAATCCAGGTTCTGGGTTAAGATCGTAACCTTTGCAACGCCATCTCAGTTGATTCTGCAGAGTCTCTCTCTCTCTCTCTCTCTCTCTCTCTCTCTCTCTCTCTCTCTCTCTCTCATCGGCATCGGGGGAAGAGAAATTTAAAGGTTCTCGTAAGCTTTGGATCACCACTGCACCACCGCGGGGGGTCACAGGCTACTCTCTCTCCACGGTGGGGAAGCGGACTTCATGGGGGGAAAGGGGGGGGGGTCTCTCTCGCCTCCTCCACGCACGCAACTGCAAGCAGGAAAGTTTCGTGCAACATCTCCTGCAGTTGATGAGCTTGCAACGGGAGCAACAGTTTCTTGGCTTATGGCGCCCTGTCCAGCTCTGCAAGATAGTATGCTTAAAACCTTAACTGCAGAAGAACGATAAGAGATAAGAAGAAGAAGAAGTAAGAAGTGGGGAACAAATAACAAACAAAGGATACAAAAAAAATCTTAACCAAAAGCAAATAAAGAAGAGAAAAGAAGAAGGAAAGGACGAACGTCGACGGAAGAAATACTGAGAGAGAAACGTTTTTTCCTTCGCGTTTTTCTTGAAAACTTTTTTTTCTTTTTGAGGGGTGATAATGAGGTAGCTAGTGACTGAATTGGGAATGTGAAAAAGACGAGAGAGAGAGAGAGAGAGAGAGAGAGAGAGAGAGAGAGAGAGAGAGAGAGAGAGAGTCGCAAGCACTGAGACGCTGCCTGATAAGGAAGGGCTTGTGGCACCACGAGAGGATGTGACGAAGAAAGTTCAAAGAAAACTTGAGAAATAAAGAAAGCATATATGGTTTAGGACCCAAAAGTGAATACATACTGAATATAATATTTAATAGGGAAAGATAGGCGCCCATATTAGCAATTAACGAAGGTAAAATATGATTTATTAATTTCAAAGATCTTCGGAGACGTTACAAACTCAATGGTGACTAAATTATGGATGCAAAAATTAATAAAATAATTTCCAAAATAGAAAAGCATTAATTAGAATACTATTTGGAAATAACAGAAAGACTGACTTGCAATGAAAAACTCAAAACTAGATCGAAAATTTTAACCATATGTTGACCTGATAATCAAGATTGCCCTAAAGGCAATCATTAAAACAAACATAGAGAGCAAAAAATGTTCTTAATAAAAGAAAAAAAAAACTAAAATCTGTGCATAATAAATATATGACCAGAAATACTGGTACTAAGGTATAGAAGAAATAAATATTGGGTCTTAGAAATAAAATTTAAAAGATGAAAAAATAAAAGTTGGGACAATCAGTACATAGTTTCTCTAAAGCTTCTCATAGCTACGAAAAAAACACCCTAATATGTGAGAGAGAGAGAGAGAGAGAGAGAGAGAGAGAGGTTGAAGCCCTTCATATCATCTGCAGATACTACGAGAGAGAGAAGAGAGAAGAGAGGGAGAGATTGGTTGAAGCCCTTCATATCATCTGCAGATACTACGAGAGAGAGAGAGAGAGA
>NC_061090.1:29101945-29106945 GCF_015104395.2 Macrobrachium nipponense | reverse complement strand
TCGTAGGATATACTGGCGTCAAAATTTCAATGGTCAACTCAATAATCTTCTCACTATATAAAAAAATGCTGAACAACATTACTACATAAGATAATATCATCAAAACAGCCACATTGGCGGAATGTGGTTAACTTCTGTCAGAAACTACTACTACAGAGAGAGAGAGAGAGAGAGAGAGAGAGAGACGCAGGCGTGTAGAGGCGGCAGCAGCAGCAGGCCTTCCCATAGAAAATGTCAATAACAGGAGACCTAGAGAGAGAGAGAGAGAGAGAGAGAGAAATTCCTGTAGAGGGGGGGTCGTATAGACAGCGGGAGGGTCGCCGAACTAGAGAAGAAGAACGCCCCCGTCAGGAGGGCACCGAAGAAGCAAGCGGGTACAGGGGCACGGAGGTGGCCCGTGGGGACTCTGTGAGGCTGGGAGGGGGGCCTCGCTGTAGAATCTAGAGAAACTACAGCGAGGGGGCGTGGTTTCTACCTAGCGTCTACAGGACAGTGGCTGGCTTACCTAGAAGTCTGCAATAGCATCGCATAAGGCGGGTTGTTCCTCTCCTAAGGCTGGTAGATTTCTAGATCCTTTCTAGTAGACGCCGCTGCTTAGAGGTCAGCGCTAAATATAGCCGCTACGAAAAAGGGCTTCGGAGCCTCCTGCAGCCGACCACACTCTCTCTCTCTCTCTCTTTCTCTCTGAGTCGCAATGAACTTGCATTTTCACACGCTCATTACCCATTCATAAACGTTATGAGTTCCCATGAATGGGACGTCATGGTAATATTTCACATTTTTTTTATCTCTTATACAAAAATCTAAGAAAAACGCAACGAAATGAGCCTCTGACGTTACAATTTTGTCTTTAAATTTGGTTTATAAAATACTAAATAGACAATTAACTTAAATAACAAAGTACTAAGTTGGTTTATTGTAATTTTCTTAAACTCGCGTATGGGATATTTCGATAAATAATGAAGATACACTGAAGGAGTTAAATTGAGAGAGAGAGAGAGAGAGAGAGAGAGAGAGAGAGAGAGAGAGAGAGAGAGAGAGAGAGAGAGAGAGAGAGAGAGAGAGAGAGAGAGAGAGAGAGAGAGAAGAGCGTGTTTTGTTCAAGCAGACATATAAATAAACTCATAAAAAAGAGAGTATGCGAGAATTAAATATATTTGCCATTTTACCTACTTAAGTAACTATTTGTATTTGGGTTAATATGTGCAGCATATACTTATGCATACACACTTATCAACACATCAAATATATCATGCGTAAGTATATAATTCTGTAAACGACACTATGATTTCGAATGTATGGCGAGTATATCATAAATAAAATTTTAATTTTGGTATGACATTCATAGTCAAATTATTCAATATCAAATGTAGACCAGCAAGTAAATAATTGAACATGTATATCAAATAATAATAATAATAATAATAATAATAATAATAATAATAATAATAACAAACTTAGGTTTATTTTGTAATTTACCGTCCAACGCTTCAATTTACTATTTGTATACAAACATAACCAACCTTAAATGAGTTGTTTTCAATTTAATTCCTCCATAACTATTGTCTTTAACTTTCTACGTATGGGCTGTAGTTATTCTTCTTCTTTTTTTCAATAATATATTAAACGCTTGGGCAATAGTCACTTTCCTCAAATCATTCTTACGCTTTATTATTATTAGTGATATAAAATTTAACACGTTTACTAAATATATAAAAACCACTTGGCATAAATAAAAAGCCTAAAAGCTTCATATTAATGTTCATTACATTAATATAGTCTCACATGTGGCACACATATTATGGTGGAATCATTTCAAATATTTAACGAAAGTCGATCAGACAGACAAGCGTCTGGCCTAAATAATTAAATCGAAAAATATCAGACTGATTCTCTCCGTTTTCTTGGTTAGCGATGCTGCGTTTTCTTCTATTTAAACTCGATGGCATCCTACGATAATTCCAGACCACGGCGTAAGATTACATTTTCCGTGGTTTGATATTTAAATTTTTATCCTAAAACCGGTGACAAAATGGGTTTTATGAACAATTTTCAACGTGTAAATGTTAAACTGGATATTAATTTCCTTGAGCGTGCTGAGTGGAATGTCTGAATTTGAATGAAATAAATTGTATGCAGAAATATTTAAACAAAATGCGGTTCTTCGTTAGAAATATTGACCCCCAAGTTTCTTGGGATCCCTTACACTGGGGAGGGAGGGGGGTTTCAGGTCAGAAGCTGCGATAAGTGTCAGTGAACAGACACTGCCCAAAATACACTAAACGAGACACGAAGGATTTTATCAGGGGGCAATTTGGAAAGAGTGGCAACTGAAATGACACTATCTAGTGGAGATGTATCTCATTTCATTTGATTCAGGACGCTTAAATAAGCACGGATGTATCTCATTTAGCTGATTTAGGACACTTAAAGAAGTACAGCTGTATCTTATTTTAACTGATTTAGGACACAATTAAGTACAGCTGTATCTCATTTTAACTGACTTAGGACCATTAAATAAGTACAGATGTATCTCATTTTAACTGATTTAGGACACTTGAATAAGTACAGCTGTACCTCATTTTAAGTGATTTAGGACACTTAAATAGTACAGCTGTATCTCATTTTAACTGATTTAGGACACTTAAATAAGTACAGCTTTATCTATTTTAACTGATTTAGGACACTTAAATAAGTACAGCTTTATCTATTTTAACTGATTTAGGACACTTAAATAAGTACAGCTTTCTCTATTTTAACTGACTTAGGACACTTAAATAAGTACAGCTTTATCTATTTTAACTGATTTAGGACACTTAAATAAGTACAGCTGTATCTCATTTTAACTGACTTAGGACACAAATAAGTACAGCTGTATCTCATTTTAACAGATTTAGGACACTTGAATAAGTACAGCTGTACCTCATTTCAACTGACTTAGGACACTTAAATAAGTACAAAGCGTTTACTCTAAAAAAACTTTTAACTGATTTAAGACTAGCTAAATATTGTACAGCTGTATCTCATTTTACTGATTTTAGGACACTTTTAAATAAGTTTGGACCGCTGTGATCTCATTTTAACTTGTGAATTTAGGACACTTTTCAAATTTTTTAAGTACAGCTTTAATCTCATTTTATTAACTGATTTAGGACGCTTAAATAAGTACAGCTGTATCTCATTTTAACTGATTTAGGACACTTAAATAAGTGCAGCTGTATCTCATTTTAACTGATTTAGGACACTCAAATAAGTACAGCTGTATCTCATTTTCACTGTTTTAGGACACTTAAATAAGTACAGCTTTATCTATTTTAACTGATTTAGGACACTCAAATAAGGTAGCTGTATCTCTTTTAAGAACTGATTTAGGGCACTAAAACGTAGAGCTGTACTCAAATTTTTCCACGTTTTAGGGACACAAATAAGTCCGCTGTAATCTCCTTTTTAACTGATTTAGGACACTCAAATAGTACAAGCTGTATCTCATTTTCACTGTTTTGGACCACTTAAATAAAGTACAGCTGTATCGCTATCATTTTAGCCTGGAATTTAGGACCACTTAAAATTAAATAAGTGCAGCTGTATCTCATTTTAACTGATTTAGGACACTCAAATAAGTACAGCTGTATCTCATTTTCACTGTTTTTAGGACACTTAAATAAGTACAGCTGTATCTCATTTTAAGTGATTTAGGACACTTAAATAAGTACAGCTGTATCTCATTTTAACTGTTTTAGGACACTTAAATAAGTACAGCGGTATCTCATTTTAACTGTTTTAGGACACTTAAATAAGTACAGCTGTGTCTCATTTTAAGTGATTTAGGACACTTAAATAAGTACAGCTGTATTTCATTATAACTGTTTCTGGGAAATTAAGACGCTAAACATGTGTAATAAAACTGGTCTCCAACAGATTCGGTTGGTATTTTCGACGAACCGGATTATTACTGAATAATAATATAACCAACAATGACAGTTGTATTATAAACGGGTAGTTTTGTTTGTTTGTCTGTATGGTGGTTTTTTTCGCTGCATGGCACCACTGGTTATTCAGCAACGGGACCAACGGCTTTACGTGACTTCCGAACCACGTCCAGAGTGAACTTCTATCACCAGAAATACACATCTCTCACCCCTCAGTGGAATGCACGAGAAACGAACTTGCGATAAATTGGTAGTAATAATAGGAATAACGATAATATAATGACAAAGTCCATCAAACGAAAAATGAGACGGAAAAAAAATAATAGTAATACTATCTATGCTTGATCCCAGTCTTATCAAAACCATTTATAAAACTTTTAAAGAGAGAGAGAGAGAGAGAGAGAGAGAGAGAGAGTTAGTTACAAGGAGTTGCAAGGATTAGGATGTCTCAAAGACTTGTTAGTCCATCCGAGGAGACACCAAGAGAGAGAGAGAGAGAGAGAGAGAGAGAGAGAGAGAGAGAGCCTGCATGATAAGGGGTTATCCTTATCGAGGCTGATAACAGTCGGACATTCAAAGATAACGCCTCAGGCGGGTCTGCTACGTCAGTTACTGAAAGAGTTGACCCAGAGCGGGAAGTGTCCTTTGCATAATTCATACACAAGTGTTTGTGCTCTTTCCCGTTCTTAATTTTCATAGAAGAATTCTCGCAGGACATCTGAGGAAACTCTCAGGTCGGTATATTACTCTCGTTTATAAATTTCAGCGATTTTTCGAATTGAGAGGAAAGGAAAATCTTGATCATTTTCATCTACTGTCAGGTAAAAAGAAAAATATAAAATTGTCTCAGCGTTGCTGTAAGCAGATTTATTTATGAATTTATTTATTCATTTTTAGGAATTAAGAAATTCTCTTTAGCTTATTAATTTACGTTTGAACTAATTTATGTGAGTATATATTTACATAAATACGTGCATACTACACACAAATTTTATATATATATATATATATATATATATATATATATATATATATATATATATTATAGTACATACGTACAATATATGCAAA
>NC_061090.1:29094445-29099445 GCF_015104395.2 Macrobrachium nipponense | reverse complement strand
TTATTATTATTATTATTATTATTATTATTCTTATTATTATTATTATTCCTCGTGACAGTTTTTCAAGTGTAAATTTGCTGAAATAGGTTGTATTATTATTATTATTATTATTATTATTATTATTATTATTATTATTATTATTATTATTATTATTATTATTATTATTATTATTATTATACACTTGATGAGTGCTTAACACAGTTATTAAATTTTCCTTCAACTCTGTGTATCGATAAAAATAAATCAATATGCCATTTTCTATTCTTAGTCATATGAACGCTAATAAAATTATATCCCTTCCATAACACCTATAAATAATATTAGCATTGGCAGACGACCTGCAAATCATCTTATGTTAAAGAAATCTTTATATTTCTTGAGATTTGGCTTCAACAGCAGGAGCCTGGCGTAATCTGAAACATTTTGACATTTCCTGAAGGATCTTGGTTTTTTATGTTTTTTTTTTATTTTTTTTTTATTTTAGGGCATGGAAGAGATGGGAGGACCTCGTAGGAAAGGCAGGAGTTAGGAACAAGAGTACGAGGTATCCTGAGGAGGCTATTCAGGAGATGCCAGAACTGAAGGTATGAAATACCCCTGAGATTATCATCATAATTATATTATTATGAATATGATATTTCTTTCATTCCTTGTAAGAGTTTGCATAATTGTGCATAAATTACCGTGGGCACTTCGACCACTCTTGCAAACTGCTTACTTATGATATTTGTTATAAAATACTTATGATATTTTTTTTTCTTTTTACAAAACGAAGTGCCCTTCCTTTAGCTGGTTTTTTGCTTATTTCTTTATTTCTCATTTCTTCCCTTCTGCCATTCACTTCTGAAGCATCTGGGTATTGCAATCAGTGCACGATCACTTTGCAAATCAATGTCTCTAGTGACCTCTTTTAATCTGCATTTCGGTTATTACTGACTATTTGTAGAGTACATCACATTCTCTCATTTGCTATGTCTCTCTATTTCCTTCCCTTATTTAAGTGTCCCTTTTCTTATGTCCCTCTATTTCCTTCCCTTATTTCAGTGTCCCTTTTCTTATGTCTCTCTATTTCCTTCCCTTGTTTCAGTGTCCCTTTTCTTATGTCTCTCTATTTCCTTTCCTTATTTCAGTGTCCCCTTTCTTATGTCCCTCTATTTCCTTCCCTTATTTAAGTGTCCCCTTTCTTATGTCCCTCTATTTCCTTCCCTTTTTTAAGTTTCCCTTTTCTCTCCGTTTTTCGCTTTTTTCTTCTCTCTTTGTCTCTTTATTTCACATTCTTTCACCATACATCACTACAATGATGAGCTTAATTGTGGATTTTTTATTTACAACAATATAATCACGACACTGAATTTTTCAGCAATCAAAAAAAGGACTTTGGGGGTTTCTTTTTATCAACAACAACAACAACAACAACAATAATAATAATAATAATAATAATAATAATAAATAATAAAATAATAATAATAATAATAATAATAATAATAATAACGTGGCGCCGAGGCAGAGTGGGTTAGGTCGTCAATAGAACCTCTGGCAACAGAGGAGCGTCCGGCAGCCAGGTATTCAACCCAGTTGAAGGGGAAGACGGTCAGGTACTTGGAGGTCGTCATCCAGCAACTGACCACCACAACGGCAGTAACCAACGGCCGAGATTGGAGCTACAGAAGCAAACCAAAGGAAGAAATTGACAAGCGAAGAAAATAAGGAAATATGGAGATGCTACATCAGAAGCAACCCGACGGAGAGAGGATATAGAAGAAGGTTGGCCAACATCTGGAATGAGAGGAATAACAACCCCCTAAACAGAGCAGAGGCTGGCAGACCAAGTAAGGAACATAAAGAAAAAGAACTGGCTCTCCCCAACGGAAAGAGAAGAACTGGAAAGGGAAATGTCGAACGACAACGAATTACACGAAGACGAACTGAGAGACGATGCCACAGAAGACGACTGGGATGATGAGGTATCAAACAACGACACACGAAGAAACACCGACAAATTAACAGAGAGGACGGATTGGGTAGAAAAGATCAGACAATGGATGGAGCCAGATACAGAGAGAACAAAGATCCCCTCCATGAAAGCCTAAAACACCAAGAAAATAAGGGAGAAAACAAGTGAGGACAATGAAATAATGGGCATAATACACACCATCAGTATCACAGAAACAAATAACTTGATATATGCAGGAGCAAGATTAGTAGCAGAACTGATGGGGATTCGAACACCAACACCACCAGCTCAACCAACCCAACAGAAACCAAAACAGCAACCTCCTTGGAAAAGGCGCATGGAAAAGCAAATCATGGTGATGAGATCTGACTTGAGTAAACTGAAAGAGATGGCAGAGAAAAGGCTAAGAAGCAAGAAAACAAGGGAGGAACTGAACGAGAAATACAAAGTACAAGAGAGGGGACTAAACAACACAATAGAAGATGTAAAACAGAGGCTTAAGGCCAAAGCACATAAGATCCAACGGTACATGAACAGGAATAAGGGATACCAACAGAACAAACTATTCGGAACCAACCAGAAAAGACTATACAGCCAACTAAGAGGGGAAGACAACCACCAAGAAATTCCTGAAGCTGAACCAAGTAAGAGACTTTGGGAAAACATATGGAGCAATCCAGTATCACACAACAAACATACATCATGGCTCCAGGAAGTCAAGGAAAAAGAAACAGGGAGAATAAAACAAAGATTCACAGAGATCACGACAGACACAGTCAGACACCAACTAAAGAAAATGCCAAACTGGAAAGCCCCAGGTCCCGATGAAGTCCATGGACACTGGCTCAAAAACTTCAAGGCCCTACACCACGAATAGCAGAACAACTCCAGCATTGTATCTCAATCACCATGCACACAAAATGGAATGAGAACCACCAGGAAGAACATCCTTAGTACAAAAAGACAAGAGTAAGGGAAATATATCCAGTAACTACAGGCCTATCACTTGCCTACCAATACTGCGGAAGTTACTAACAGGTATCATTAGTGAAAGGCTATACAACTACCTAGAGGAGACAAACACCATCCCCCACCAACAGAAAGGCTGTAGAAGGAAGTGTAGGGGCACAAAAGACCAGCTCCTGACAGACAAAATGGTAATGAAGAACAGTAGGAGAAGGAAAACCAACCTAAGCATGGCATGGATAGACTATAAGAAAGCCTTCGACATGATACCACACACATGGCTAATAGAATGCCTGAAAATATATGGGGCAGAGGAAAACACCACCAGCTTCCTCAAAAATACAATGCGCAACTGGAATACAATACTTACAAGTTCTGGAATAAGACTAGCACAGGTTAATATCAGGAGAGGGATCTTCCAGGGCGACTCACTGTCCCCACTACTCTTCGTAGTAGCCATGATTCCCATGACAAGATTCCCATGACAAAAGTACTACAGAAAATGGATGCCGGGTACCAACTCAAGAAAAGAGGCAACAGAATCAACCATCTGATGTTCATGGACGACATCAAGCTGTATAGTAAGAGCATCAAGGAAATAGATACCCTAATCCAGACTGTAAGGATTGTATCTGGGGACATCACGATGGAGTTTGGAATAGAAAAATGCGCTTTAGTCAACTTACAAAAAGGCAAAGTAACGAGAACTGAAGGGATAAAGCTACCAGATGGGAGCAACATCAAACACATAGATGAGACTGGATACAAATACCTAGGAATAATGGAAGGAGGGGATATAAAACACCAAGAGATGAAGGACACGATCAGGAAAGAATATATGCAGAGACTCAAGGCGATACCCATGTCAAAACTCAACGCCGGAAATATGATAAAAGCCATAAACACATGGACAGTGCCAGTAATCAGATACAGCGCAGGAATAGTGGAATGGACGAAGGCAGAACTCCGCAGCATAGATCAGAAAACCAGGAAACATATGACAATACACAAAGCACTGCACCAAAGAGCAAATACGGACAGACTATACATAACACGAAAGGAAGGAGGGAGAGGACCACTAAGTATAGAGGACTGCGTCAACATCGAGAACAGAGCACTCGGGCAATATCTGAAAACCAGTGAAGACGAGTGGCTAAAGAATGCATGGGAAGAAGGACTAATAAAAGTAGACAAAGACCCAGAAATATACAGAGACAGGAGAACGACAAACAGAACAGAGGACTGGCACAACAAACCAATGCACGGACAATACATGAGACAGACTAAAGAACTAGCCAGCGATGGCACATGGCAATGGCTACAGAGGGGAGAGCTAAAGAAGGAAACTGAAGGAATGATAACAGCGGCACAAGATCAGGCCCTAAGAACCAGATATGTTCAAAATACGATAGACGGAAATAACATCTCTCCCATATGTAGGAAGTGCAATACGAAAAATGAAACCATAAACCACATAGCAAGCGAATGCCCGGCACTTGCACAGAACCAGTACAAAAAGAGGCATGATTCAGTGGCAAAAGCCTCCACTGGAGCTGTGCATGAAACATCACTACCTTGCAGCAATAAGTGGTACGAGCACCAACCTGAGGGAGTGATAGAAAACGATCAGGCAAAGATCTTCTGTGACTATGGTATCAGAATGGATAGGGTGATACGTGCAAATAGACCAGACGTGACGTTGATTGATAAAGTCAAGAAGAAAGTATCACTCATTGATGTCGCAATACCATGGGACACCAGAGTTGAAGAGAAAGAGAGGGAAAAAATGGATAAGTATCAAGATCTGAAAATAGAAATAAGAAGGTACAATTATAGGAGCACTAGGCACGATCCCAAGATCCCTGAAAAGGAATCTAGAAAAACTAGACGCTGAAGTAGCTCCAGGACTCATGCAAAAGAGTGTGATCCTAGAAACGGCGCACATAGTAAGAAAAGTGATGGACTCCTAAGGAGGCAGGATGCTACCCGGAACCCCACACTATAAATAAATACCGCCCAGTCGAATTGGAAGACTGTGATAGAGCAAAAATAAAAAAATAATAATAATAATAATAATAAT
>NC_061090.1:29074445-29089445 GCF_015104395.2 Macrobrachium nipponense | reverse complement strand
AAGATATATATTTTAATGGCAGTACCATAAGACTATATATATATATATACTATATACACATACTGAACCACACAAACTACCGTAGTACTTGAAGACCAATATTTAGCTAAAGTGACCCAGGCCCCATAAAGAAACAATAGTCCTTTTTGCTTGTGTATTCGCTAATCAAAGAACTAATAAATTAATTTATACATTGGCTCCATTGACAGTTGTTAAAGGAAGTGGATCTGGACGGTGGAGGCATCTCCCAGGAGGAATTCAAACATCTGTTGACGAAGTGCCCAGACTTCATCCATTCATTCAGGTTTACGGTGTAAAAGAAAACGGACGAGTCAGCTGGTTATTATAGAAAACTGGATTTGTTGTTGTTTTTAAATGGTTAACTTATGAATATTTGTCGATGATCAATTTACAACAATTCATTGAATTTAAGACAACATATATGTGATTTTGTTTGGATATTGTTGTATGTTATAATATATCGTTTACGTTCTTCATCGTTATGGGATCCATAACTGAATTGTTATACATATATATATATATATATATATATATATATATATATATATATATATATATATATATATATATACACACACACACAGATATTGAATTGCAATTTTGAAAAACATAGTAATCTGTTACACATAACAATGAAACACGTATATATATATATATATATATATATATATATAATCGTTCCAAGTATTATTATCCCACGAAAATATATAAAGTTTATAAGAACAAACCTGAAACGTAGTTGAGAAGTTATAGACTGGTAATGTTCTTACAATTTGAAAGTGGTTAGTTACTGATCTTCCAAGTATTTTGGGGAAAATTGCTTTTATATCCTCCTGCATTGCCAGCTGTCTGCTTCGTTAGAAATCTGTTCATGAGATGCAATAAAATATCCTGGCCCCTTCAATGTTGAATTTGAGTAGGTAAAAAATGGAAAGAATTTGTGGTTTAAATACACACCTGTATAGCGTGTGTACATATATGAGTGTGTGTATATGAATGTACATACGTGAGAAATTAAGAATCTATATATATGACACATGCAAAAACACATAGCTACATATGCTTATACCAACCTAACTATATGGAGTTGGTAAAAATAAGCATACAAACATATCAATATATATATATATATATACATATGTTATACATTGTATCTAGTTCAACTTTGTCAAAATCACTAAGGTGGTCGCAATTGTCTTCACTCAACAACACACACACACACACACACAAACAAATAAATAAACAATGCAAGAAACGACATTTCCTAATTATACCATCCCAAAGACAATATCATTTATATCTCACCAAAAAAAAAAAAAATGACTGAAGTGAACTTGGTCAGGTCACTTTGGCTTTTGAGCATCAAAGACATGATATTATCTTCTCAGTGCCAAAGCCAGAATTAGGGCCCTCAGATTTCAGAGAGAGAGAGAGAGAGAGAGAGAGAGAGAGAGAGAGTCAGAAAACCTAAACACGAATAAGTAAGTGGCAGCAGTTGCAAAGCGAGTATAGTAGTAATGCCAGGCTGAAATGTAACATTTATTCAAGTGCCAGGTGGGCCGTATTAAGCGTATCTAAGTAGGGGAGGGTGCCAAGGAAGCTGTGTCGAATGCCCATGTTCCGCCTGTGCCATCAATCAGGGGCAGCGTCTGACGCGGAAGATGTTGTATGTAACCAGGGCCACGACGCTAATTAAGACTTCGGCGGGAAATGGCTACGGCGGCGGCGGCGGCGGTGGTAGTATACTCCTTTGGACCGACGTCCTCTCTCTCTCTCTCTCTCTCTCTCTCTCTCTCTCTCTCTCTCTCTCTCTCGGGGTTTTGTAAGTTCCCCGCCCGTCTGAGGGAGAGAGGAGCCCCCCCTTCTCACATGTAGTACATTTAAAAGTCATATTTGTTGAAAGTTATTGCGATATATGACGGCAATTGTTTTTTCATGAGGGAATTGCATATGTATAAGTATGTGTATGTATATATATATATATAATACACACAAATATACATATATGAATATATATACATTACATATAAGAGCAGTGACAAATAAATTAATGATGATAGGCTTTTCCATAGACCTTTCCTACTCCTACCCCCCCCCCCCCCCCCCCCCCCCCCGGGCCCCATAACAACAATAACAAAGTAGTCAGTCGGCTTAGTCGCCGAGTAGACGAACAGTGGAAAATTATCATTGGACATGATTACAAAAAATAAATAAATAAAAAAGTGATGACTTTTGATGAAACGAAATCTCACATACCAACTAGAATGTTTTGTAGAATATAGAATGAAGAAACAGAACCTGATTATGGTAGAGCGTTGAAGATTTATTCAAACTTTATTTTTTTAGTACATAACGGAAACGAGTTGGTTACGTAATGACGAGCGTTTCGGTATACTGACATCGCACTATTCAACTTTCAAAATATTTGACCAAAGTCCTTGAATTGAGCAAACTCTTTCAGGGTAGTCAACAGAAAGGCTTCAGCCTTTAATTCCGCGTAGATACCCTCAGGGTATAGATACATGGAAACGTCTAAAAGTCATTGGATAGAACGAAGGCACAAGCTTAGTCTCGATAGAGCAGAGATCCTTGACACAGGACAACAGAATCTGTATAGAACACATCAAGGTACGTGTATATAGATACCCTCAGGGTATAAATACATGGAAACGTCTAAAAGCCCTTGGACAGAACGAAGACCCTCAGCCAAGTTTCGATAGAGCAGAGATCCTTGACACAAGACAAAGGGTCCTCAACAGCATCTGTATAGAACAAATACCCTTGGTGACCTACATGAAGACAGGTCCTCGGCACAATCAAAAGGCCATAGGCAGAGCAAAGACCTTCAGCAACACCTATAGATAGAGCAAAGGCTCTTGTAAGAGAAATGATCCTTGAATACAGCAAAGACTCTTAGCAAGGCCTAGATTGAGCAAAGGCCCCTGGGATGGACAAAGGCCCTTGGAATGAGCAAAGACCTTCAAGCAATATTTCGATAGAAGACAGGCCCTTGGAACTGAGAAAAAACAAAAGTCTTCTGGAATTTTTGAAATAGAGCAAAGGCCCTTGGATAAATCAGACCCTCACTGAGGTATGGCCAGAACAAAGTCCCTAACGACATAGTAGAAAAAGACTTTGCAGAGATCAAAAACCCTATAAGCAAGGTCTAAAACAGAGCCTAGGCCCCTGGGGTAGATCATCAGAGGTCCTTGGCGCAGTCGAAAAGAGCTCTCCAAATACCATTGGGTGTATTGGAGCTCACCTCAGCCCTTAGCAACACAATCTACAGGCAACGACCTTCTGCAATGTTTTAAACAGAGCATAGGCTACTGAATAAATCAGACTCTCAATGAAGTCTGGACAGAGCAAAGGACCTTGGAATAAATAAAAGGCCCTTGAAAAGAGCAAAGACCATCAACAAGGTCTTCAACAGAGCAAAGGCCATTAAACACATCAGACCCTCAATGCGGTTTGGACAGAGCTAAGGACCTTGGAATGAATAAAAGACCTTTGAAAAAGAGAAAAGACCATCAACAAGGTCTTCAACAGAGCAAAAACCCTTGGAATAAATAAAAGGCCTTTGAAAAAGAGCAAAGACCATCAGCAGGGTCTTAAACAGAGCAAAGGCCACTGAATAAATCAGACTGCCAATGTAGTCAGGAGAGAGCAAAGGCCCTTGGAATAAACAAAAGGCCTTTGAAAAAGAGCAAAGACCATCAACAAGGTCTTCAACAGAGCAAAAGTCCTTGATACGCAGAGAAGACCCTCAGCAAGGCCCAGAAAAGAGCAAAGGCCCTTGGGACAGACCAGAGGCCCTTAGAGCAGCGGAGAGCAGCCCTCCTCCATTGGGTGGCAGCGGTAGCGGGTGCACGGGTCATGTATTAATTAATAGCCGGCCACATCACAGGAGCCGACAGCTAGAGAGAGAGAGAGAGAGAAGGAATAACCTACCTGAGTGATACAATCTGCTCCTGTGGCATAAACCTTCGTTCGCCGTATACCGGATAGCCGCGGCATCTTCTCAAGCGAAACGGAGACAAATAGTTGATTTTCATAATGAAAATAATCCTTTTTTTTTTTTTGTCTGTTGCAGATGGCATGACAAGCAATTGAGTTGGGGTATCAAAATAAGCCGTGTTTTATCGGGTTCTGGGTTGGTAGAGAGATTATACCCAGTATTAAGTGGGTATGAAAAGAGGCGAAGGGTAATGAAAAAAGGGAAAATGTAAAAAAAAAAATGTAAAAACTGAGCTCGAGGGCTCTTTTTTTTTTTTTTTTTTTTTTTTTTTTTTTTTTTTTTTTTTTTTTTTTACCAGAGACCAGAAAGAAATGGGACCTTTTTTGACACCCAGAGTCACGACTTTTCTCACTAACCATCGTTCAAGGGGGTTTCAATTTTCGCTCGGACCGTAGGCATCAATCATCCGCGATTCTCTCTCTCTCTCTCTCTCTCTCTCTCTCTCTCTCCGGGCCATTTGCGCTATCAGACGGGACGAAAACAATGACACCCTCTTGTGACAAAATGCAAGTTGCGGCGCGAAAAATGACAGATAATCATAGCAACAAAACGTTGGCTGTACCAACCGCAAAGGTGGAGGAGGAGGAGGAGGAGGAGGGAGAAGGAAAGGACGATATACGAGTCATTTAGAACGAACAACGAAAGAATGTCTTCGTGTTTGCGGTCTCTCTCTGTGGCCGAGGGTGTCATAGTTCGGTGTGTGGCCGACAGGGGGCTACTGATTAAGAGGGCGTTAGGCCGATCTCATTTTGTGAAGACTGAAACCAGACATTTTAGACGTTTGTGTGACGCAAGACTCTTCAGTAACAATTACAAATATGTGATAAACATTCGTGGCAATGCTATAGGCCTATAATCGCAGATTTGGAACGTACTTTAAGCGAAGATTACAAAGAATAGCTGTACCGCCTTTCTCTCTCTCGTGCGCAGACGCGAAATCAAGATGATATGGCTTCCTACGGCAATTAGGTGTCCCGAATGAAATCGGGGTATAGACATATGTATATACCCCTCTCCTTCTCTCATACCCATTCCCCCACCCGTCCACCAAGGTCCCAGCACCTAACCCCGGCCCCCTCCCTCCTTAACAAAAGGGTGTGTATATATTTATATATATCGTGTCGAGGCCTTCACCCGAAATATGATCTTAAATACAGTGTGGCTACATGATAGGACGGAGGGTGGATTGGCCGAGCGGGGAGAGTTGCCATGTGGCAAAAAAAAAATAAATAAATAAATAAAAATAATAGGCTCAAGAGCCTCGAGGAAGTTGTGCGTAATAATGAAACGAAAAGAATAAAATATGGAAGCTTCCTTTTTGTTCTGAAGATGGAAAATGGCAGTAGATGAAACAGAGTAGATGAAAAATGATGAGTTAATTTTAATTCCTACGGAAGACGTTTATTTTCGTTAATAAATACATACACACAAGAACACAAAATCACACTCACTCACACACACACACGCACGCACGCACACACACACACACACACACACACACACACATATATATATATATATATATATATATATGTATACTATTATATAATATATAATATTATAATATATTATATATATATATCCATTAAATTTTATACCTCAAATTTCCGGCTAGTCTTCTGGGAAGGGTTGTGAGGCCCGTGTTCTATTCCACCCTGAAGGAGGCGACCCACAAGAGCTGACTAATCGCCAGGGAATATTCCACGGCTTAGATCATAAAGAGTATGTCTGAATTATGACAAATCTTGACCAGAAATTAAGCCCTGAACCTTCTTTCTCTTCTCTCTCTCTCTTCTCTCCCTCCTTCTATTTTCAAAAAACTTCCAAATTATTTTCAATTAAAAGAAATAAATGTCTCCTGAATCTTCTCTCTCTCTCTCTCTCTCTCGTCTCCTTCTCTTTCTCTCTCCCTCTCTACCTCTCTCTCTCTCTCTGCGGCGTGTAATAATTTCCTTTTCCTAAAAGGGGCCCCGTGAACATTTCCACCTTTGACTCATTTCCTGCAAAAAGGAAAGGAATTCGGTCGACCAAAAAGACAATGCAAACAGTCCTCCATTGCAATCAATTGATTCGACCGTGCAACTCTTTATAGCGTCATTCCGAGCCGCTGATTCGAAAGGATGTGAATTATATAGATATATATGGGCTTTAATTCCTTTATTTATCACCTTTTACTTATTTACTCGCTTTTATTTACTTTTATTTACGGCCGGTGATTTGGATGCTCGTGGGGGGGGGGGGGGGGGGGGGGGGGGGGGGGGTGATTCTGCTGGATTTATTGCCTACGGTTTGGTCGATATGGGTTTTCCCGAGATAATTCGAGACAGTTCAATTTGGTCAGGGGGTTATGGGTATTTTCGGGTGTGGATCTATTTCATTACATACACACACACGCACACAAATCTATACAATTTACAAAATGTGGTCATATGATTATTTATTGTAGCACATCTTATCAGCAAGTTCAATTTGTATTTTTTCTATATTATGAAAGTTAACGTGTTTAGAACAATAATAATAATAATAATAATAATAATAATAATAATAATAATAATAATAATAATATAATAATAATAATAATAATGATGAGATATGATGATGATGATGATGATGATGATGATGATGATGATGATGATGAGATGATGAATGATGATGATGATGATGATGATAATAATAAATAATAATAATATAGAATAATAATCATACTAACAATAAAACGCCTAAATATTTTTCATTGTCAAAGTATTATTATTATTACTTTTTTTTTTTTTTTTTTTTACGGCAAGCTACGAGAAGTTTGGATTTAAACCTTTATTGTACTCTATGTCAAATTATTATTATTATTATTATTATTATTTTATTATTATTATTATTATTATTATTATTATATTATTATTATTATTATTCAGACGAACCCTACCTTTGCCTAGCATATGATGTCATCATTATCACCATCATAATCATCATTATACCATCACTTCTCAACTAGATAAAACTGGCAACACTGCAAATCATGCATTCGATTTCAGCGATCATGGAAACGCTGTGACGCTTCCCCCCACCCCCCAGAAGATATTTGATCGGCTGGGAGAGGAGAGGTGAGGAGAGAAGAGGAGGGGGATTGGTGGCCAAATGCCGAAAGTGTGCCTGAGCAACATACACAGTAATTATGCCAGCCCATTAGGCTGTGACTTCAAATATTCAAGTAAGTGGCGACTCTGGGAAAAAGAGTTGCCAGGTGTTCCCAGATTCTGACAAGATGTGTAATGTCATTGGGAGTCAGCAGTGGGTTAATAAGGTGTCTTAATTAATTATTTTAAATCAAAGTTGCTTTTAATTGCTTTTACCGATTGTAGGTTTTTAGATTTGCTAACTGGCTCTCCTCTAATTATTATTATTATTATTATTATATTATTATTATTATTATTATTATTATTATTATTATTATTATATTATTATTATTACAAAGTCTTTATAAATTGTACACGAACTTTTAACATTTTTATTATTAATAGTGGACCCCTTATTATTATTATTATTATTATTATTATTATTATATTATTATTATTATTATTATTATTATTATTATTATTATTCTATCACGAGACTTTATACAATATTCTAAGGTGTCCACTATTACTAATAAAAATGTTAAAAGTTCGTGTACAATTTATAAAGACTTTATAAATCCTTTCGAACCCTTCTCTGGGTTCATCTTTGAAAAAAAGTAAAAAAAAAAAAAGAGGGGAAAAAAGAATTTGAAGATGAAACAAGGGAAGGGTTCGACCGCTTTTGTATAGTGGTTATAAATTGTACACGAAATTTTAACGTTTTATCATTGTGGACCCCTTAGAATATTATTATTATTATTATTATTATTATTATTATTATTATTATTATTATTATTATTATTATTATTATTCAGACGAACCCTGTTCATGTGGAACAAGCCCACCAAAGGGGCCACTGACTTGAAATTCAAGCTTCCAAAGCATATGTTCCCTCGAAAGAAGTAACAAAAACAAAACAAACAAACAAGCAAAAATCAGATCAGCTATGAGAAAAATATATCAATTAAAAATTTAATAAAAATGTAAGTAAAATAATAAGACACAAGTTGAATTGTGTTAAGGTAGCAATGCAATGTATGAACTTCTGAAGAAGTTCCTACTGCATGGTACTGATGCAATGTATCTTCCCTTGAACTTATGAAGTTCCAACTGCAAGACATCCTCTGGAAGGCTGTTCCAGAGTCCAACGGTGGGAGGAATAAAGGATTATTTGGTAGGCTATCTTCTAGAATAATCAATCATCGAAAATAAAAATGAGAGCAAACTGCTTTTAAATCATGTCTTGACGTTTTAGACCGCGTGCTTGCGTGCTTGTCATATCTAAATGAGTCTACATTCTAATTTTGTCATACGTTGGTAGATTTTGTTAATATACGAATAATTATATAATTCATCAATTACTTTCGTTTGCCTCAGTAATTATTCGACTATCGAAATTATCACTCCAAGGGTTGCAATATTCGGCCAATTTCCCACGTAGCTTCGGAATTCATTTTTCGCTTCCGTTTTCCCTTGAGTTTTGAACTCTACCCTCTTTTTCACCTGTGTATCTGGTCTCGGCTATAATAGTAAAGGGCATTAATTGGTTCATCCCAAGTCGCTGTCTGTCCGTCTATCATTTCATAATTTTTTTCCCAATTTTTTTTATTAATATATTCGCTTTATTCAATTTTCCTCATTTTCCTCGCATGGTTTTGCAATATGCTACAAATGGTTTCGGCCTGATGATCATAGTTAATGCGACGCCAGATACCGCAAACAAGTCAGTTAATTATAGAGAGATATTCTAATTTTTCCCGTTAGTCAATAATTCTCAACTTCACAAAATAGTGACGAGTCAATTAGTCCAAAGAACTTGTTAGTAACAGAAGCTTTAATCTTATAAACAAAAACGACATCAATTGAATCCCAAATATCTGTTAACATCTAGCAATGTTATATTCTTACAAAATCAACTTGAGATCCGGAATATAATTTTATATCAAAAAAAATTTTATTTACTGACGCCAACAACATATTCCAGGCGAATATAATTTTACATAAAACAATTTTATACTCTGACGCCAAGAATGTATTCCTTGCGGAATATTTTATATAAAAAAATATTTTATATTCTGACGCCAAGAATATATTCCTGGCGAAATATAATATTATATAAAAAACAATTTTATCTTCTGACGCCAAGAATATAACCCTGGCGAATGTACTTTTATATCAAGAGATTATATTCCTTACGGAATATAATTTATAATCAGAATTTTCTTAACATAAGGTTGGCTTAATCTTTCTGTCTGACCTCTGAGAGACTTACCGTGACTAGGATTACTATTTATATTAATTACTTTCAACGAGTACCCTCGTAACAAAAAGGAAAAAAGAAGTTACACTCCTATTAGTCACAAATTCTAAACTGGAGTTGAAATCCCGTAGAGTTTATCAAACCGGGCCTCGCCGTTATCATCAATATACTGAATATGTATTATGTTACAGTATATATGCGAAATACATGCTAGTACTAAACACGGCGAAACAGAGTAGATGAATCCCTGTTTCCCCGTGTTCAGTACTAGCCCTCGGAGATCAAATGTTACTAAGCGAATTGGTCGCTTCACATAACTCCCTAGAGATTTAGCAAAATCCCTGGATTTCGCATATTTACTGCACCATATATATTTAAATAAATTAAGGTCATTTTCTATCTTTCTTTCGGTCACCTTCTTATAAATCGAATTCAGCTCAAAAAGAGATAAAAGAAACAAACTGGTGGTAAATTTAACTCGTCTTGTATATACATTATTATTATTATTATCATTATTATTATTATTATTATTATTATTATTATTATTATTATTATTATTATTATTATTATTACATTGATAATAAATTTCACTCACCTCTCATACAGTATAAAATGAGTATTATTATATCATTCTGGAAGAAGACCTTCATTAAAACAGATTTTTTTTTTTTTTTTTTTTTTTTAGAAATAATGGCTATTTCAGGGGAGTTTATTTTGCATAGAAGTTTCTCTATTCTTCTTATTACTGACTTTTCTTCTTGAGTGCAGAAGAAAGATCAGTAATTAGAAGAATAGAGAAAAATTTATACAAAAAAATAAAAGCGGCTGGAATAGCCATTACTTTCAACATTATTGTTATTATTATTATTTTTTCCTCTCTCTATCACAGTCCTCTAATTCGACTGGGTGGTATTTATAGTGTGGGGTTCCGGGTTGCATCCTGCCTCCTTAGGGAGTCCATCACTTTTCTTACTATGTGCGCCGTTTCTAGGATCACACTCTTCTGCATGAGTCCTGGAGCTACTTCAGCCTCTAGTTTTTCTAGATTCCTTTTCAGGGATCTTGGGATCGTGTAGTGCTCCTATGATTATGGGTACAATTTCCTCTGGCATATCCCATATCCTTCTTATTTCTATTTTCAGGTCTTGATACTTATCCATTTTTTCACTTTCTTTCTCTTGAACTCTGGTGTCCCATAGTATTGCGACATCAATACTCTCTTCTTCTTCTTCTTCTTTTTATTATTATTATTATTATTATTATTATTATTATATTATTATTATTATTATTGGTAACAAATTTCACTCATCTATATCAGCAAAATATAAAATCAATAATAATAATAATAATAATAATAATAATAATAATAATAATAATAATAATAATAATAATAATAATAATAATCAAAAATAAGTATATTATTATTATTGATTTATTATTATTTATTAATTATTATTATTATTATTATTATTATTCCATTTATTATTCAATTTTATCATTACCACCTCAGCAAACACCAATGAAAGTAAACTCAGATATCCTACAAAAACAAAAGCAAAACAAAAACTCATTTAGACCAATCTACAAAACACTCGCAATCCTAACGAATTGCATTTTTTTTCTTTATTATTCTAATTTCGCAACGACCTCACCCATTTAAGGAAGCCATTAAGGTGGTGGCTGTTGCCGCTGCTGCTACCTTTAATAAAACAACTATCACCTCCCTCATGAGCTTAATTACGATAACTAATGGACGAAACTCGACCCTAATGACTCCTAATGAGGTTATTTTGTTTGGCTCTTCTCTCTCTCTCTCTCTCTCTCTCTCTCTCTCTCTCTCTCTGGGGGTTTTTTGAAAAATTTTCGATGCTTCGTTTGTTCCTTTCATATTTTGCTTTCTTTCTGCGCTGCCGTTCTCTCTCTCTCTCTCTCTCTCTCTCTCTCTCTCTCTCTCTCTCTCTCTCTCTCGTATTTCGTTTTTGTGCTTTTGTGTTTTGCTTCCTTTCGTCCTCCCCCTCTCGTTCGATACTTCTCCAAAAGTTTGGGTGTAACGAGGCGAGAGAGAGAGAGAGAGAGAGAGAGAGAGAGAGAGAGAGAGAGAGAGAGAGAGAGAGAGAGAGAGAGAGAGAGAGAGAGAGAGAGAGAGCACACTCCAAAGTAAAACCTGTAGAGGAGGTCGAAGCTCTGATGTGTTTTAACATGTAAATGTAAAATACGGATATGACGACGACCCCTGCTTGACCTGAGCCTAAGATCCTGTTCTAATAAAAAAAAATAGATTACCTTCACCATTTATAATTTTTTGAAAATTATAACTTACTCAAAAAGATCGCTGAGCCTTAGAAGCGAATTGCAAGGAAAACAGAAAAAAACTATATAAAATAAACTCGCTTAATTCTGCCATAATATTTAACAGCATAATAATAATAACAATTCCCACTAAACAAAACAAAAAAACCCTTGCAGCCTTTATCTTGACAATCTTCCTATTCACATTGTCCAAGGGGTAACGCTTAGATCAACAACGAGCACCCACGGTAATTTTCTCCACGGCGATACAATACAATATGGCCGGTTGAAACTACGTTTACCGGAGGGAGTAATTACACTCGTAATTAGTTTAATACGGCAGAATGCTCTGAGGGTGTTATCATCATGACCATGGGTAGCGAGTAAGTGCTTACATCCTGCTTGTGAGAATAACAATTATCAAGCGATT
Source organism: Macrobrachium nipponense (assembly GCF_015104395.2). NCBI lineage: Eukaryota > Metazoa > Arthropoda > Malacostraca > Decapoda > Palaemonidae > Macrobrachium > Macrobrachium nipponense. The sequence goes on along the minus strand of NC_061090.1, from coordinate 29,077,317 downwards.
ATTTTTTTTTACATTAAAAAATCACCTGATGAGGTGCTCAGCTAAGTCAGTGGTCTGCCTAGGAATTATAAGTCCTAAGAATTATAAGTTGCTTAAATGTGTGTGTAGGTGTACGATGGGATTATGTCTGTACTTATAACTGTGCGTGTTTATTTATTGAAGTACTCCTGAACACACATACACACGCATGTATATATATATATATATATATATATATATATATAATATATATATATATATATATATATTATATACATATATATTTATATATTATTATTTATATATATATTATATATATAATATATATATTATTATATAATATATTAATTCCGTGGTAGAGCGAATAAAAGATAATAAAGGAAACTTGTAGCTTAATGCGTGTGTTTATATATGTATGTGTGTATGTGCATATATATGTATATGTTTATATATATATATATATATATATATATATATATATATATATATATATATTTATATATACGCATTAAGCAACAAATGTCCTTTAATATCTAATTCACTCTACCTTGGAATTAATATATTTTTCATGTATGTTATCCCAAAGGGAAATTTTTTTTTTTTTAGTTGATAAGAAATTCGCCGGCTCATGGGCGCGAACCACGGAACCAAGAATTCAGAACGTACAGGGAATTGGGTATTAATGGATATTTGTAGCTTAATACATACATAATACCTACATACATACATACATAAAACCACATACATACATACCATATATATATATATATATATATATATATATATATATATATATATCGTCTTCATCAAATCATTGAGATATCCACTTAAGTTACTGAGAGAGAGAGAGAGAAGAGAGAGAGAGAGAGAGAGAGAATTTCGTTTTCCTAATTGTTATGGAGGCAAAATTCCTTGACCTCCACTTAAACGATTGAGGCTTTTATTATGGTAAGACAATTGATCATCATTATGCTCACGACAGGCACAAGTGATGCCCGTTTAAGGTGTGGATGATAATTCTGTAGGAGACGACGACAAGAATAACAATATTATTAATAATAATAATAATAATAATAATAATAATAATAATAATAAAATAACAATAATAATAATAATAAGAGAAAATATATGAATAATAAGTTTAAAGATAGCAGAACCGCATACATATTATAAAACAAAGACAGGGCCAATTTGTGGAGGGAAATAAAGGTAATGAGAAAATAAGCTTAAAAATATATAGGAGAGGAGGAGGATAATAATAAAGAAGCAAAGAAAAACACAGGCCACAACAACTAACGAAAGGGAAGAAGGAAGAAGAAGAAGAATGAAGGAGGAGGAGGATGAGGATAATAATAATAAAGAAGCAAAGAAAAACACAGGCCACAATAACGAAAGGGAAGAAGAAGGAAGAAGAAGAAAAATGAAGGACGAGGAGGAGGAGGAGAATAAATGAAAAATGTCCTGCAGGTGACAATCAATTACGTCCTTCGGTCTCATAAAGAGTCCTGCCGTTCTTTCATCACCACTATAGGAGGAGGAGGAGGGGGAAGAGGAGGAGGAGGAGGAAGAGGCGCTGTTGCTGATGGCTTCTCGTTAATAATCTTTTCAGTGGTGTAAACTGAACCCGAAAGAGAGTAAGTGGACCCCTTCCTTTGAAGCGGACACTTTATTTATTTTTTTATTTTTTTTTTTTTTTATCTTATTTTTCGGGTCTTCGTTGGGATGAGTCACTAGTGACTGGTAGTGTTTGTGAAGCACTGTAGTATTAGTACTATACTAATAGGACCTAGATAATAACGATAATCAATAATAATATACTTTTCAGAAACTCCCCAAGTACATTATGGTTTATGCATTATCTGTATGCAAAAAAATATGCAACCTCGAAGCAGCCACAGAAAACGGATCTAAACTACTTACAGAAAACGGTGAAAAACATTTCTAGAAACGCAAACTAAAGAATATATTCACGTTCAACGGTCAAGATATCCATAATCCCAAAATTATTCGTAGTATATACAGCCAATCCCACGCCCGGACTGCGAGTCACACTGTTAATGCAATTTGCAACAAACCTTTGCATCTGCAGTCTGGTGCAACAGGTAATGGGTTACAAAGAGGCCTGGAAACCCGGCGAATAAGAGTCACAAATACAGACAAATGAAATGGAATAAGTTTATGATTCACTCCACAAAAGTGATTGCAAGGCTGACCAGTCATTTCACAGACGCAGTTTGCAAACCTACGCGTCTGCAGCCTGGTGGTGCTTCAGGCAATGGGTCGTAATGAGGCTTGAAATCCAGCCGAATAAAGAAGGCAGGAGAATGAAAGTCCATAAGATACTGACAGATGCAATCGAATCAATCGGAAATCCAATCCACGAAAGAGATTGCAGGAGCGATCTCACAGGACTATTAACCTTCGGACTTTGCACAACAGCCGAAATGTGGAGGGTCCATAACACGTCTATTTGTCTCCGTCTCGACCTCGGCTCTGGACAAAGGACCCGACGCCACACATTGGTAAATAAGTATTATTATTACTCCCATCGATTTTGCCACCGGGTTCGACACAACACTTCACAGGATGATCCCCCAGCCGCGGCGCAAACAGAGTATAAGGCGCATGCGTCACGGTCTGACGCCTCTTTTGTAATCACTCCGAGCGCTTATTAATGTCTGTTGTCACCACCGCAGGGCGCACCCGACAAGCAACACGATCGGCGAGGGAAAGTGTATTTGACATGCTTGGAATATTAACTGTTGCATTATAGAGCAAAAGAGAGGGTGGCTGCGAAGAAAAATATGAGGCAGTCGTCATCTTATTCACTCTCAAATAGCTGAATTAGAGAGTAATATGGCTATAGAAAAGCCTGTTTTTAATTCGAAATTTC
>NC_061090.1:29070708-29073945 GCF_015104395.2 Macrobrachium nipponense | reverse complement strand
GGGCGCGAACCCGTGAAACCATACAAATCCAGGACGTCAGTGAATCTTTTACCCACCCCACCACCGCAAGAGGGTTGGTAAAAGCTTCATTGACGTCCTGGAATTGTAATGGTTTCACTGGCTCGCGCCGGGAGCCGACATTTCTCGTGTCCCCTAAAAAAATTCCCCTTCGGTTAAGCATATATGAAATATATTAATTCCGAGGTAGAGCGAAATTAGATATTAAAGGACATTTTGTAGATCGATGTATATATATATATATATATATATATATATATATATATATATATATATATATATATAGGAAATTTTCCTTGGTTATGTTACTGTGGAAAAATTGCTTTTATATATATACACATACGCACACACACACACACACACACACACACACACATATATATATATATATATATATATATATATATATATATATAATGGTATATGTATGTATGAATGTGTATATGTATGTGTTTATGCGTGTAGATATATAGTTTTAAAAAAAAGACAAGCAATTTTTACACAATAATATACCAAAGAAAGACATATATATATATATATATATATATATATGATATGTATGTATAGTATACACACACACACACACACACACACACTATATACTATTATATATATATAATATATATATTATATATATATATATATATTATGCTTTTAAAAATAAAAGAAATACACAAAAATTAATTTCTGATTCCCCGTATCCAAAAAAAAAACAGGGCAGTTTGGAACCACGATCTTACAAATCCCACCTTTAATATGAGCTGTTATTTGGGGTCCAATCTCAAAGCCGACATCTCGATTATATTATATATATAATCTGTTATTTAGCTTCGACAAGACTGGCCGAATACACGCGCTGCTAATAACAGTGTTTATAAATCCGAACGCAGACTCGTCTGCTCTGATAAACGGTCGTGGGTCTGGATTTTATTTTGAGGCTTTGTAAATCAAATTAATTTTGTCTGATTTTCAGTTTTTTTTGATGACTTTTACTTTCATTTTGCGCTCGATTTTTTTTATAGTAGGTTATTTTGCTTTATTTATTTATGTTTTTTTAATACTTATTTTTTTTTTTTTTTTGTTTTTTGTTTTATTTTTTTGCTTTGCTATTGGAACAGTTATTTGTTTTCGTTTTCGCAATCAATATTTTTTTTCTATTTACCTTTATTTTTCCATTTCTTTTTATATTTTTTTATTTAGTTTGCCCTTGCCGTCTCCTCTCCTCCCTACACTTCTCTCATTGCTTCTTTATCTATTCTACTCATTTTCTACTTCTTTTATTTTTAATCTTCTTCCTGACAACTTCTTTTTTTTTTCTTAATACTTATTCATTTCTTTCTCGTTCTTAATCCTCTTTCCTTCTACTCTCTTCATTCTTCGCCTTGTTATTTCCCTTCTCCGTCATCGTAACAACTTTCTCATTCTGATTGTTATTCTTTTTTTCCTTCTCTTTCATATTCTTCCAGTAGCGCTGTGGGAATGCTGAGTCTATTCCCATACTCCGCTTCTGGAAGATTCCTCTCCCGTAGCGCTGTGGGAATCCTTAGCACATTTCAATACCCGTAAAGCTGTGGGAATACTAAACATGTTACTCTTCCGGTAGCGCTGTGGGAATGGTCCTCATTTTCGTCTGCCGGTATAGCGCTGTGGAAATAATGTCTATTTTTCTTCCTGTAACGCTGTGGGAATGCTCAGCCTATTCCTTTTCCGGTAGCGCTGTGGGAATCACCAGCTTATTCCTGTTCTCTCGGTATCGATGTGGGAATTCCCAGCTTATTCCTCTTCTTTCGGTAGCGCTGTGGGTATACCCAGCATATTCCCCCAGTGTTCTTCCGGTAGCGCTGTTGGAATAATGAACCGATTCCTCTTCCAGTAGCGCTGTGGGAATGACCAGCTTATTCCTGTTCTCTCGATAGCGATGTGGGAATTCCCAGCTTATCTCTCTTCCGGTAGCGCTGTGGGAATCCTAAGAAGTGTCCAAAAAGTCCTCTTGACAGTCCCAAACATTCCCGGGCCACTCTCTCTCTCTCTCTCTCTCTCTCTCTCTCTCTCTCTCTCTCTCACACACACACACACATCCCACCAGAAGCAGCAGTAAACGAAAATTTGCATAAATAAAAGATCTCTCTGAGCCGTGTTTGCGTTGGATGCGTAAAATTCCAGAAACCTGTTCAGCTAATTGTATTTATGGTGCTCTCTCTCTCTCTCTCTCTCTCTCTCTCTCTCTCTCTCTCTCTCTCTCTCTCGTTCGTTTTCATTTTCTCGTGGGATTTCAAGTAAGGTTTTTTGAAGATGGTTCGACTGGGGTATTGCATTTTCAATAAATATCTTTATCTTATTGTATTATATTTTACTTTATTCTCTTAAATGAGAAAGCAAATTAACACACAAATAAAGACTAAAAAAACAATGAAGATAAAATGACAAAAGTAAAGAGAAGTGATTTCAAAATAAGGATGTTAATTGGGAAGTATTAAACTTGAAAAAAACCTGCTATGATTCCACCTACCCTACCCATTTTAATCTGCGCTCGGTATTACAAGAACTATAAATCAACCAGACATTAAATACTCTCATATCTCCCACCCCACCAACCCAAACCCGCCCTCCCCTTTAAAAAAAATTGTATGCATCCTTTTCCTGAATCAAGTTCTCCCTGAAATACATCGATAACGACTTCTTGCGACATCTTGTTTACAAAAACCGACAACCAAGCAATTAGGCACGGGTGAATACAGAGCTTCAGTTCCGTAAACAAGAGCATATGCCTTTCGTTTGCTTGGCTCTCTCTCTCTCTCTCTCTCTCTCTCTCTCTCTCTCTCTCTCTCTCTCTCTCTCTCTAAAACTGAGGGACCAGCGTTCGAATCTCTAAACGGAGGGACGTATAGGGAGCGAGTTAGATACACGTTAGTCGACTGATGTAGATCGCAGTTAAGTTGGAGAGAGAGAGAGAGAGAGAGAGAGAGAGAGAGAGAGAGAGAGAGAGAGAGAGCCCATTTCTAAGTTAAAACGTATCCCACAGAACAACGACCGTTTCGACGAGGTAATTTCACCTCGTTAGAATTATGCTTTGACGGAGAAATGAACATTCGTATCTCTCTCCTCTCTCTCTCTCTCTCTCCCTCTCTCTCTCATTACTTCGTCGAGGCCTTCTCGTTTTGGGGATATATATATATATATATATATATATATATATATATATATATATATATATATATA
>NC_061090.1:29055708-29063208 GCF_015104395.2 Macrobrachium nipponense | reverse complement strand
TCATCCATCAATACTTCCCACACAGAGAGAGAGAGAGAGAGAGAGAGAGAGAGAGGAGAGAGAGAGAGAGAGAGAGAGAGAGTCCACATTTATTCCTTTATTTATTTACACAGATTAGGAGAATTTACATTTGCACCTACAAACACTTTCTCAGAGAGAGAGAGAGAGAGAGAGAGAGAGAGAGAGAGAGAGAGAGAGAGAGAGAGAGAGAGAGAGGGGGGGGGGGGGGGCATTCGTTTGTCATCCTTTGCATCCTTTCTATAAAAAATTATATGAATTATTTTTCTATTCCCCATTCCTTTCATGCCTTCCTCGAGTCTGGGCTACATAAAGGTACTGGGATCACCGTCCTATTAACCTCTCTGATTGAAAAAAAATAAATAAAAAAACTTATAGGACCCATCTTGCTTTAGCCAGAATGATATTTAGATAGAATATTAATTTCACGAACAAGAAGAATGGTATATACATGAGGATATTCTTCAATCAATACAGACCAATCAAGTCAGATTGTAGATAACAACCATTTTGCATTATTCAGCTTTCCATGTCTTCGTTCATTTGCCTCAACCTTTCATTTCCACGACGAGGGAGCGATATTCGAGCTATCTATATGCGCTGCATAAGTTATACGCCAAATCTATAAGATGAGAACGGATAACCGCCACGGTGATTTTCCCACTGAACGCGACTCTGAATGGGTGTTTACGTTTTATAGATTGGTTTTGGTTGAATGCATCTCTGTCTGTCTGTCTGTCTGTCTCATATAAATCAGACCTGACAGAGTAATCTCATAATTAAGACTAATCTATTGTTTCCCCAATACTCTCTCTCTCTCTCTCTCTCTCTCTCTCTCTCTCTCTCTCTCTCTCTCTCTCTCTCTCTCTCAAAGAAAGAGAATTTGTCATCAATACTCCAATAACTACAGAATAACATCACCACATATGCACGAGTAATGTCCATACAGAATTAATAAAAATATCGAGAAGGTGACATAATGACATTAAGTCCCTAATTACACAGCGTTATTATTAAATGAAAAATATCCGGGAATCTGTAATGCCTAATTACATTTTATATCAATTAAGGGTGGGAATAATTCACGCAGCCAATGATTAAAGTCAGTATCAATTCTTAACGGAAAGTTATTGGATATCGATGTCTTTTCACGGTTGATTGATTATATGATTATTATTATTGTTATATATAGAATTAGATTATGAAATGTTATCTGTTGAGGAGGATGCGAGCGGTAAGGTACTTTATTTATAAACAACACTTGAAAAATCATCTCAGCCTTCATAGTTAATCCTCACCTCCGTATATTGACCACAGCATTGTAATGCGTAGGCGTGTCGGTAACATAATCATATGAGTAATATTTAAAAAAATATACCTCACAATACGAAAACAAAACAAAAAAACAAATTATATATAAATATATATATATATATATATTCATATATAATATATAATATATATATTATATATATATATATATAGTCATATATAGGGTATATATACATATATATATATATATATTATATATATATATATATATATATATATATTACGGTATGGATTGATTAAGCGTGTTAATTCTCTCTCTCTCTCTCTCTCTCTCTCTCTCTCTCTCTCTTTCTCTCTCTCTCTCTCTCTCTCTCTCTCTCTCTCTCTCTCTCTCATCTTGCTTGGTGAGACGTACCCGCGTGAAGTCAGATTAATCAACAGATATCATCGGTGATAAGATTAGTGTGAAAATAGTAGGATAAAGCGTCTTCTAAGTTAGTTTATCAAGTGTAATACTATAAATCAGAACAAGATGGCAGTAAGTTCCAACAAATGCGGAAAGAGGTGGCGTAATTTGGCGTGTTTAGCAGATTCGCAATACGATGAGGTAGCAGGAAGGGAACTGGCATTTTCTCATCTATGAAATCAGCAACAGTCCTAACCAAAAAGATACAAAAGCATTCATAGATATATTAGAAGGATATAATCCTTCAAATTGGAACAAATCTAATGAAAACATCTTGAAAATAATTGAAGAAGTTCCAAATAAAATCCAAGTGGTCAAGAGACTCATAAAGAAAATATACATAAACCAACATATTCCGACAAAGAAAATGAATAAGGTGAATCTTGTGAATATCCTAATTGATGCATTAGGAAAAAGAATGCCAAAAGCAAGCAAACTGTGTAAGGTTTGGTATAGCATAGTCAATCCACAAAACCTAATCAGAAAATGTGCTGCATGCAACATTCCGACCCATCCACAGTGTGCTGAGGTAATACAAGATTTGAGAAAAGATACAAGAATTTTTTTTTCAACATGTCTATCATGGATAGACAATGTTATTAAATCAAGATTGAATGTACAAATAGTTGAGGATGAAGAAGAAGAAGGAAGAGTAAGAAGAAGAAGAGAAGAAAAGAGGAAAACGGAAGAGAAGTAAACAAAAATGAAATGACAGAAAAAAATAAGGAAAACAAAGAACAAGATAAAAAGTATGGATGCAGAGATACTCATTGATACTACATATGAGGCAATAAAGCAGCATACCTACGAAGAAATAAATTACGATATGACAACAGAAAAGCAAATCCCGAAGAGGCTCTACCAGATCTATACAATGACGGGAAAGAGGAAAAAATAGACAAGAAAGACAAAATCTGCAACCTTTTGAAAAGAGGGAATTGCAGATTTGGAGAAAGATGTTACTACAAACATCCTAAGATATGTCAAAACTATGAAATATATGGTAAAATGTGCATACTTAGATGGATATGGGGATGATTGCGAGATCTGCATCCAAAAATATGTAAAAACCTAAAGAAGGAAAAGATGTAAGTTCGACAAAAAAAGCAAATATATGCACCCTGTAGCCATGAATCATAATCAAATAAATAACCAACCAGTAATAAAATCCAAAATAAGAAAGAAACAAATAAAGAGAGAAATCAAGAATATCAGGTAAAAGAGAAAAAGAAAACAAACCACCAATGAGATATGCAGAGGTGTCAGCAAAAAATTTCAAAGCATCAGCTCCGAAATTCTACTCAAGAGATAATAACTGTATTTATTATGCAAGAGGATATTGCAGAAACGGAGAAAATTGCAGATTCAGACACAAAATGAATAATTATGATGAAGGAAGATCAAATATTATGGAAAAGTGGATTTTTTAATGTCAGAATTTCTGGAAATGAAAAGAAAAGAACAACATACCAGAACAGGAAAGAGACATGGAAAATCCTTATTACTACCAGTATTAAATGAAGAAGAAACAAAACACGCAAACCATCATAGTGATGAATGCGCAGGGTTTAGTTACGAGTAACTCAAAAAGAAAAATAGAGTACTTAGAAGAACTAACCCAAAATGAAAAGAAAATAGATATAATGAATATAAGTGAAACCTGGTATTCCCAAGAGACTGGGAATGATGATCAAATAAAAGGGTTCCAAACTTATAGATCAGATAGAAAAAATAGGAATCAAGGGGGAACCGCAATATATGGGAAACGACAAAAAACAAGGAAAAAATATATGAGAAATATAGTAACTCAGAATGTGAACTAATAGCGGTAGAATTTGAATCTGAAAAATTGATGAACATAGTAATATATAGACCTCCTAATACTAAAGAGTTTGACTTAATAATTGAAAAATTGGATGATGATTATGTAGAAATCACAAGGACTGGACTATTCTCCTATCTGGTGACTTCAACTTTCCTTTCGTAGAATGGAAAGAACGAATAGGAGATTGTGGTTGTACTTATACATATAAAAAGAGAGTAATAGTAGTGCAGAAGATAAGAGGCAATTTGAAAAGCTATTAGATATGCTACTAGAATACAACATTCAACAAATAAATCACCTGCCAACAAGAAAGGAAAATACTTTAGACCTAGTATTTGTGAACGAGATGAATTATGTTAAAGAAATAATAGTTTATAATGCGAGTATTTCAGACCATAATGTCATAGAATTAACAGTTCATTCCAAAGCAAGTGAAAATAGAGATAAGCAAGAATGAAAAAGTGGGAAGGATATGGAAAATACAACTTCTACAGTAAAAATATATAAAATGGTCAGAAATTAATGAAGAATTAAACAAAGATTGGGATAACATTTTAGTAAGTGATGACATAAGGGTAAATACGGAGATATTATATATATTGGAGAAAATAGTGGAAAAATATATACCGGAGAAGAAAAGTAAACATCATTCATGCATACCAAGAGACAGAAGGATCTTGTTCCAGAAAATCAGAAAGTGGAAAAAAGGTCTTGCAAAAGAAAAAATGCATGGAAAGTTATAGAACTAAAAAGTAAGATAGAAAATGCAGAACAAAAGATTATACAATCAAAAGAAAATGAAAAAAAAACGGGACTTGGAAGAAAAAACCCTATAAATAATCAAGCAAAACCCCAAACTATTATACTCATATGCGAAGAAGATGAATAAAAGAAGAATAGAAATAGGCCCTCTGAGAATTGAAGGGAGATTAACGAATGAAAAAAAAGGAAATTTGCAACATACTGGCAGAACGATATAAGAGAGAATTCACACCCCTAGAATAGATAATGAAGATAATGATATAGAAGTAAGGGATGAAAATAGTGAATATTAGCTGACATAGATATTAATGAAGCTGATATTGTGCAGGCTATTAATGAAATTAAAAATGGAGCTGCTGCAGGGCCTGATGGAATTCCTGCTATTTTGTTAAAGAAAGTAGTTCCATTCTATCGCAAAGCCACTTGCAATATTATTAAGACAAAGTGGTAGATACAGGCAAGATTTATGATGAGCACAAATTAGCATATATTACCCCTACTTTCAAAAGTGGATCAAGACTAGAGGCAAGTAATTATAGGCCTGTGAGTCTAACATCACATATTATGAAAGTGTATGAAAGGGTAATGAAGAAAATATTATGAAACATTTAATAAAAAATAATTTGTTTAATAAAGGACAACATGGTTTCGTACCCGGAAAAAGTACACAAACCCAACTGTTAGTCCACCGTGAGAACATATTCAAAAATATGAAAAGCGGAAATGAAACAGATGTGGTTTATTTAGACTTTGCAAAAGCTTTTGATAAAGTAGACCATAATATATTAGCGAAGAAAATTAGAAAACACAATATCGTGGATAAAGTAGGAAGATGGTTAAAAGAATTTTTAACACAACAGAAAACAGATAGTTATTGCAAACGACGAGAATCGGATGAAGCCAAGGTAATATCCAGTGTGCCGCAAGGTACGGTGTTAGCTGCAATACTGTTTGTTATTATGATTGAAGACATAGACAATAATGTTAAGGATTCGGTAGTGAGTAGTTTCGCAGATGACACAAGAATAAGTAGAGAAATTACTTGTGATGAAGATAGGAACGCTCTACAAAGAGACCTTAACAAAGTATATGATTGGGCAGAGGTAAATAGGATGGTATTTAACTCTGATAAATTTGAATCAATAAATTATGGAGACAGAGAAAGAAAGCTATATGCATATAGGGACCTAATAATGAGACCATCACAAATAAGGAAGCAGTTAAAGACCTTGGTGTGACGATGAATAGGAACATGTTATGCAATGATCAAATAGCAACTCTGTTGGCAAAATGTAAAGCAAAAATGGGAATGTTGTTACGGCACTTCAAAACAAGAAAAGCTGAACACATGATTATGCTTTATAAAACATATGTTCGTAGTCCACTTGAATATTGCAATATGATATGGTACCCACACTATCAAAAGGATATTGCCACATGAGAGTGTACAAAGGTCCTTTACAGCTAGAATAGAAGAAGTTAAGGACCTAGATACTGGGAAAGACTACAATTCTTAAAATTATATAGTCTAGAAAGGAGAAGAGAACGCTACATGATAATTCAGGCATGGAAACAGATAGAAGGAATAGCGGTAAAATATCATGGAACTAAAAATATCAGAAAGAGCAAGCAGAGGTAGATTAATAGTGCCCAAAACTATACCAGGAAAAATAAGGAAAGCACACAGGACATTAATCCACTACGCACCAGCATCGATAATGCAGCGTCTATTCAATGCGTTGCCAGCTCATCTGAGGAATATATCAGGAGTGAGCGTAGATGTGTTTAGAATAAGCTCGACAAATATCTAAACTGCATCCCAGACCATCCAAGATTGGAAGATGCAAAATATACCGGAAGATGTACTAGCAACTCTCTGGTAGACATTAGAGGTGCCTCACACTGAGGGACCTGGGGCAACCCGAACAAGATGTAAGGTCTGTAAGGTAAGGTCCCTGCCGTGATCCAATGAGTTCCTGTCTTTTACCTCTCTAGAGATCGAACCCAGGTTCCAGGGGGTTTTAAATAAAGTTGGCCTTTTGCCAGCACGGTTCATAATCTCCAGGCAGCGCTAAATCGAGGAAAGGACGGCTTGGAGGGTATAACAGGTCTTGTGAGGCCCTCTGGACACTCACCCAGCCAACCAAAACTGAGCCTTAAAAGTAGCAAATAAAAAGTAGAAATAAGTAGCAATAAAATTAAATAAATAAAAAGTAGAAATAAGGGGCGGTAAAAGTCGCAAATAAAAAGTAGAAATGAGTAGCAATAAAAGTCGCAAATAAAAAGCTGAAATAAGTAGCAATAAAAGTAGCAATTAAAAAGTAACAAATACAAAGAAACAATGAATAGCGAATGAAAAATAGAGAATGAAAAGTAGCAAATAAAATTGTAGAACTCTAGCAAATAAAAACATCAACAAAAGTAGCAAAAAAAAAAGTAGCAAGAACTATAAAAGCTCCAAGGAGCAAAAATTCGTCTGTCTGTCCCAAAAACTCTCACTTCCGCTTGGCGAGACAACCAACAAACCCCCCCTCCCATCCACCCACCAGTCCCCCCCAAACCCAATTACGGGGTTCCCTAATTAATTTGAGAAGGCTACACCGCCAATTAGTTTTTCTCATACACGAGAAAATGAGGGAAGGATAATGAGCGGTTATTGGTTACTGAGACGGGAACAGCATCGGAGGGTAAATATTGACTCGAAAGGGGCAGGGCCTTTGACCAGTGACCTTAACGTAGTATAAAACAAGGTCAATCACTTCTTAAAAGTTGAAATTAGCTGCTCCTAATATGGGTGGATCCTGGAAAAGGCAATTGTTGTTGATTTGTTCACATTTAACTGTTATAGATCATGAATGAAAACGTTAAGTAGTATGGCTCATAGTATCACACATACATAGCGCCACTCACCTTTCTCTCTAGCCCTTGCAGGTGTTATTTATTATTATTATTATTATTATTATTATTATTATTATTATTATTATTATTATTATTATTATTATTATTAAGAAATTAGCAGGCAGTATATGCAGCTTAATGTGTAGTGTTATCCTTGAGATTGATCTAATGTTTAATTTTCAAAGAAAAATTTAATGGTAGAATTATTATTATTATTATTATTATTATTATTATTATTATTATTATTATTATTATTATT